>NW_020524366.1:0-145361 GCF_003368295.1 Carassius auratus
CCTCCTGGGAGGTTTCCAGAGCAGCTAGTTGGGCCGTCTCCTGCCGGTGCACCACTTCAGGGCACGGAGCTAATTGCTCTGATGCCACCAGAGATCAGTCTTGAGAGGCTGATTCCCTTAGTAGACTATTTGGCTGGGTGAAAAACTACTGCAAATGTGTCTCAGTGGGTCCTGCACACTGCAGTGAGAGGCCACAGAATCCAGTTTTGGTGGGTTCCAAGCAGGCTCTGGTAATGGAACAGAAGTAGACTCTCTCTGAGGACAGAGGCCATCAAGGTGGTCCCGCCTTGGGTTGCAGAGTCCGGGTCCTAGAGCCAGTACTTCACTGTTCCGAGGAAGGATGAGGTGTTGTGTCCTTTTTTAGATCTGTGCTTTTTGAACCTCTCAGTCAGGGGACTGAAGTTCCGCATGCCTGCACAGGCCAAGTCCAAGGACTGGTGTTTCACGATCTATCAAAAAGATGCACTTATCTCCATCCTTCTCATCGGAAGTTCCTGAGGTTTGCTTTTGGGGGCAAAAGCCTACCAATACTGATCTTCCACTGGCCTTGCACTCTCACCCCACACTTTAACCACATTGACGATTGGTTGATATCAGCTCAATCTGAGCAGATGATGGTTCGGCACTGATGTGTCCTTCTCGCTCACATGAAAGAGCTGGGGCTAAGACTTAACGCCAAGAAAAGTGTGCTTTCTCCATTACAGAGAACCACTTATCTGGGTATGGTGTGGGATTCGACCACGATGCAGGCACGTATGTCACCTGCTCAGATCGAGTCGATCGTCACCACAGTCCCGAGAGTGAGAGAAGGCCGGTCACTCACTGTCAAGCAGTCACAAAGATTGCTGGGTCTGATGGCAGCTGCGTCGAACGTGAACACTATTGGCCTGCTGTACAGTGGTGGCTCAAGACCAAGGGTTTCTCCCTGAGAGGAAACACACTTTGCATGCTAAAGGTCATGTGGCGCTCCCTACGTGCCTTGGATATGTGGAGGAAGCCTTGGTTCTTGTCTCAGGGCCCTTTTCACCACATGATGCTAGCAACTGATGCGTCCCTCACCGGCTGGGGTACGGTCATGAGTGACCACCCTGCCCACGGTCTGTGGAGTGGTCGCCATCTTACATGGCACATCAACTGCGTGGAGATGCTGGCCGTGCTTCGCGCCACTTCATTATTTTCTCCAGACCTAAAAGGTCACCATGTGTTGGTGCGCACCAACAAAAACAGCGGTGTTCTCTTACATCAACCACAAGGAGGTCTACACTCACACCGTTTATACAACTAGCGTACCAGATCCTTGTGTGGGCCCAGGATGAATTCCTCTCGCTCAGAGCAGTTCACATTCCTGGGGCATCTTAATATTGGAGTAGACATCCTGTTGAGGCAGGGGCCAAGGCCTGGGGAATGGCGGCTTCAAACCGAGGTGATGAAGCAGAGTTGGAGAGTGCACCAGGATGGAGTTCGGCTGCTTTTAGTAGCCCCGTTCTGGCCGGGCCGGGTATGGTTCCTGGGCCTGATTTCTCTTTTTGACGGCACTCCATGGGAGGTTCCCCCCAGGAGAGATCTCCTCTCGCAGGCGGGGGGTGCGCCCCTGCATGGAACTTAGAGGCTGTAGGTGTGGTCTCTGAGGAGGCCCAACTCTTAGCTTCCTGTCTCTCAACCGAGGTTGTAAGACCGTTCTCCAATCCAGAGCTCCCTCAATGAGGAAACTGTATGCCTTGAAGTGGAAGCTTTTCACTTCTTGGTGCAGAGACCGCCAGCTCGACCCAGTTAACTGCCCAGTTGGTACAGTGCAGGAGTTCCTGCAGGCTCTCCACAGGGCTGACCCACTCCACCCTGAAGGTCTACGTGGCGGCCATCTCCCCTCTCGGTGGCCAGTCAATGGGCAGAAACCCTCTGGTTACATGTTTCCTCCATAGTGCACTGAGGCCTCCAGCCAGAGAAGCTTATGCTAAGCGGTGATCAGGATGCTATCCTAAGCCTCGAGTCCTCTGATCTCCCCTCTCCTGGGGGTCAAGACTCACTCCTTCTGAAGTTTGGCTATTGGACGTGTTGTTTACCGGTTGATTACCGGCTTCGCCACTCATGCTTTTATGCTTCCTGGTCTCTGACGTCACCCGCCTATGACGCCTCGCCCTTCCATTGGACTGATTATACAAGTTATTCAGAGACATCACGCTGGACGCGTTCCCCATTCATTCTCGACGCAGCGTCTCATTCCTTCTAGGAACCAGGGTTACATACGTAACCTTAGACATTTTTCTTGCATGTCATGTGTGGGGCTCCGTAACTCCGTAAAAATATTTATTGTGCATAATTTAAGTAAAGATGTTGTGAGCTGTCTACAGTTCCAAAAGTTAAAGAAACACCAGTCTATGTCAATGGCTATAATAATTAACTTGAGTTTTCATTCACGTACCTGCTTCACCCACAAACTTCTCTCTGACATCAGGTGCACATTCCTTACAGGTCTTCACCGCAACACTGACCTTCTCCCCATTCTAACCAATATAATTTACAAAAAATATTCTATTAAAAAATAATATTGATAATCATATTAGATCAATTAAGTCACTCATGATAAGATTTGTCAATGTTATTGTCAGGGGTGTTTTATAAGTTTTATTTTCAACCTGAAAGCATAAATCTAGGCTATGCCTACCGTTTCAAAGCACAGAGAAAAACTGTGACATTCATCCACTGACGCTCTTTAATCAGCAGCAGCGCTAAATCCGGAAGCGCGTATACTTACTTACCGGCAACATGCCAAAATAAAAGCCTGCTGATTTTAAGTTTGAATATGATGAAAATGCTTTTGTTTATTTATTTTTAGATTCTTTTTTCCAAAGCGACTTGGAATACATAAAGAGATTCTTCTTAAAGAGACAAACAAACAAAGTAGTAGTAAATATTAGCATTTTGTTTTTAAGTTTATTTACTATAAAATAAATTCATTTGTATTTAATACTAGGACTGCTTTTAATTTTTAATGATATTATCACACACTATTATTTAGTTGATTTACTATTATTTAATTTAAAAAAAAACTAAATAAATAAAGTGTAATAATATCATAATTATTAATAATTAATTTTTTATAGTTGCCTTTAATGGATCATGCTATATGCAGTGTGAGGACCAAACCAAATCTCCAGGTTCTCTTATGAGAACCAGGCTGAAAAAATGATATGCACCCCTGGTTATTTTAAGATATCTAACATCTTTATGCTAAATGTAAAAGAAAAAAAAACAGATCTGACCTACAAAAACTATTTAGTTGTCATTGCATCATCACAAATGTCTAGTACTGCTTGCCTTTTTCTGATAAACTCCTTCATGAACCTCTCCAAAGAAGCCTTCACCCAGCATACGTTTCAGGATAATGTCTTTCCTTAACAGTCCAACCTTTGCTGTTGCGAAACACATGAATAATAATGAAAGCACATCAGTACAAACAATAATGATTAAGTGCATGATTTTACAGTGATACTGACCATGAACACATAAAAAAAAATTATTTCAAAAAATATTCCCATACATACCAGGTGGTGGCGGCTTTTCATCTGGGATTTTCACAGTATATATCAGAGTCTAAAAGATAAATTTGATGTTATCACTTTGTGGTGAACTTCCTAATGTTGTGAATTTATCATAATTCAGTAAATATCAAGCTAAGTGTCTGATTGTGATTGTATCTAAAGAAGGGTCTGATACTCACTGCTGTATCTGAAGCTTTCTGTCTTCTTCCTAACAGCAGGAAAGAATTAATAGCATTAAGGACTGTGAAATAAAGTATCTAAAAATGTATGTCCAGCTCCATTTCACTCTGTAAATTATTCAATAAGAGATCACTTTAGAGTTATAGCAATTAATATTAATTCTGTCTTGTAGTCCTGAGGAGAAGAAAACAGAGATAGAGGAATGCTGATGTACTCACCCGGAGGGAATTTCAGGAAGAGAGTTGCGCAACTGCACATCTAAGACATCGAAGATAAATTTCAGTTTGCAATACAGAGAAATATGGCAATCCTCAAACCCACATTAATCAGAGGAGAGCTGTCATAATGTCTCAACATTTCAGAAAACTTTAGTCATTTATGACAATAATTGTAAAAATAAACAATGATCCATCCTCTGGAAGCAATTCACAAGCAACTCTTTTAATTGCCACTTTATATGAAGACTATTGACATTCACAGACATATAGTACATTCACTGGACCTTACCTTTGGGAGATATACTTTTATTTGGACCAGCTATCAAAGATGAGTCTGTGTGGTTAAGCAACCTACAGTAGCCATCGATCAGATCAGCCATGTTCTCCGCAATGGCCAGAGACGCCACACTGATTGAAAAGTTCTAGGAATGGAAAAGTTCATGGCTAGTTTAATACAAGAGTGGCATTGTGGAAATAAAGTATAACAACCTAAAACTGAAGCAAGAATGTTCTCACCTGTTTTGCACCCTCAATTTCGATAAGTAACAATGTTTTGCCATCACGTTGTGTGTTGTACTTGATACTTCGGATCTGTCTAAATTCAGCAAGGCAGACAGACTGGGAAGAGAAAATGAAAATGACTTTGAAACAACATTTGGAGACTGACAACTGGCA
This sequence comes from Carassius auratus, assembly GCF_003368295.1. Classification (NCBI taxonomy): domain Eukaryota; kingdom Metazoa; phylum Chordata; class Actinopteri; order Cypriniformes; family Cyprinidae; genus Carassius; species Carassius auratus. The sequence goes on from NW_020524366.1 coordinate 4,613, forward strand.
TTAAATTAAGGAACAAATACAAGATTGGAAATAAAGTATGAAGTTGCTCACGGTGGAATCTGCTTTGGTACGTTGCCGAATGCCTTTGGGACCAATGACTAAATCCACTGCTAAACTCCAACCTTGCTGTGTAGATTAAGTAGGACTTTAGTAAATTAAATTTAGTACATTATATCTTCCACTTTGAATAAACCCCAACATTTTTTTAACACCTAATCTGAGAAACATACCACTAGCTCACAAGGGAATATTTCCTCATCAAAGCTGGAGAATTCTCCATAGGTCTCAAAGAACTTGATCATACACTCGTCCTCCCTTAGTAATGCATACTGCTGAAACGTATGCTGGATGAGCTTCCTGAGTTGCTTAGGCTGTAAAAAACAAAATATTACAGTTTAGATGTAGAATTTCAGTGTATTAAGCTCTCATTAACTGCCTATTCTTTATTTTTTTTTAGTTTATTTTGTCAGTGTGCTGATCACCCAGAGGGGGGTTATTTTGTGGTGGTGACTGGCTAGCTGCATATTATCACTTACTTCTGTACGTTTTCTACATCCATTTAAAAATACATTACATATGAACAAATCTGAATTCATGCTGAATTTATGGGCCAGATTTACTAAACATGGCATATTAGCGTTACAGTGCAAAAAAAAAAAAAAATTAAAGAACACAGGCACAGCCAGATCTTTTCCATAATGACTAGCACAATCTAGCAGCGCAAAATTTGTGTCTGCTTTAAGGAATTTTTTGGAGCATTAAATAATGGCGCATATAACAGGAATTTTGAAGAAATGTTAGTACATTTTGTTGCATGTTTCATTTTAATACTCTCCTCCCATAAACTTTGCGTCTAAAATGGAAACTCCTACAAATGCATTTTCATAAAGGTCAGGCACAAAAAATATCTGTGTCCACACCTGCCTGTCCAATCCTGACAGTACTATTTCAACGCCAAAACACTGTTTGCGTTGGCGCAAGCTGTTAGTAAATTTGGCCCCATAGGTTTTATTGGCAAAAGGTTTGCAGTTGATATTATTATTGGTAAAGGAGAAGTGACTCAGTAACATCAAACACAAACAATTTAAGTTCAACTTTAACTCAGGAAATCAATACAATTTAAATAAAATACTGGCACCGCAGATAAGTGGAAAACAAATCTAACCTTCATACTATCAATGAGGCTCTTAGGAAAGAACAGGTCCAGACCAACATCTTTTCTAAATAACAAAAAAGCCACAATATTAGCAAAAAAAAGAAAATCTCCTTTTAAAAAATACTTATGTACAAATGAAAAACATGAACTTACTCTAGCAAGTCAAAGTTGGACTTTTTCTCTAGACCTTTGGCATTCATGTCTTTATAAAACCTCCTGAAAGATAGAACAAGCCACATATGTGATGCAATGCTCCGAAATTACCTCACAATTCAACACATTTCAATAATATTTGTTACCTAGAGTAATGTAAATTGAATTATTAAGTCATTGAACAGTGCTAATTTTAATTCTAGGATAACTCTGTTTATTTACAGCACTGGAAATATATACTCATTTGCTGGGCATGAAGTCCAGCACTTACACTGGATAATCAGACAATATCAATAAAAGCAAACAGACTATGCCATTTCTTACCTGATCTCCAAACAGCCCAGATGAAGAGCCATGCCATCGCTAACTTTGCTAGCATGATGCTGCATGTAGTCACAGCGCACCTGGCAGAAGAGGAACAGTATTTACATGAACTGACCAACAAAATGTGACTCTCAAAAATTCTCTCAAATCTAGAGATGTTTGCTGACCTGTTGATAGAAATACAAAAGGAACGTCCTGTCCTCTTTTAACCTTCTTATGAAATCAGCAGGAATGTAACGAATCCTAAGATCATATCTGAAATAAAACACACAAACGTATATGAAAAATTCAAATAATGGCCAGTATATTGTTGATATATACTTCCTCCCTCACCTCCACTCTGCCTCGGCGTGATGGCTCTCATAGCGTTGCTCAACCTCTCCTACAGTCAGGTCTGGATGAAGCCAGTGCAACTCCTCAGATTTGAGGTGTTTGAGTCTCAGCCCAAAGCATCCTGGGTTTTGCACATTCGGGCCCAAACGTCCACTGATCAGAATAGACTGGATGATAGTCTGATGGATAAGCAAAAACCAGGTGTTCAGGCAAGGTATTACAACATTTGGAATAATATTACTAGAAATGCCATGATTCAGTTTTTCCAATCATACAGATTACCATTCAAAAGTTTGGGGTCAGTGAGACTCAGGAATGGAAATTTAAAATGATAATAGAGACATTTAGAATAGTGTAAAAGATTCATATTTCACATAAATGCTGCTCTTTTGAACTCCACAAAAATATTAAGCATCACATCTGTGCTTAACATTGATAATAATAAAAAAAATGCACCAACTGCATATTAATTAATTATCTTTATTTAACCAGGAAAAAAAAACTCATTAATATTAACATTTATTTTACAGGATTGTCCTGGCCAACATAGGTAGCCAAGTTTGCAGATAAACAACATAGTTATGACATACAATACAAAACAAACATACCAACATTTAACCTATTAAAAACAATTACACACTATTAACTCGTTCTCTATATAACGTTGTAAATACTTAAAATAATTATGACACACCAAGTTTTGTAACTTCGTCTCCTTTTGGAGAAGATTGCAATCTGAAGTGGCGGCATATTTTAAGTTTTACCAAGCTCAGTTCTGACAGGAGCACACAAAGATTATAATTTTATTTAGAACGTAATGAGTAACTACCAAATTGTCTTTAAATTGCATTTTTCTCCAAATACTCGAAGGCCATGCAACTCTTTTGTATAGTTCACAATGATGAGTTTAAAATTTACAATCTGTTATAAATCTCAGAGCAGCACGATTCAAGCAACCAAGGAGAAATGAAGGTAAGAGGGGGCATGCTGATAGGCTACATCACAATAATCAGGAAACAGTAGAAAAGTAGCAGATACTTATTTCTTCCTCACACTGAATGAAAAACAAAACTTATTTCTAAAGTAAACCCTAATTCCCCCCCCCCCCCTCAAATACTTAATGTGTGAACCAAAACATAGTGTGTTATCAAGTATTTGTACTCAGACACTGATGTAATCTGGCTCACCTGAGAAGTCATAAGAACAAGAGAGTTTTCGGAAAATACATTTTAGAATTTGAAAATCACATACATTGTTTTTTCAACATTTAAAACAGCTTCAAAAACACATAACATATTTTGGATAATATGAAAAAAAAAGCAGACTTTAAAGGAGCCACAGATTGTTGCTTAGAGGGGGCTGAGGAATAAACGATAGTATCATCTGCATAAAAATGGAAACTTGAATTATCAATATTTAAATCAAGGCAGCTTATATATATATATATATATATATATATATATATATATATATATATATATATATATATATATATATATATATATATGCACATATACATACATACACTGAATAAAACGGCCTCAACACAGATCTTTGTGGGAGTCTCTTAAAGGGAAATGCTATTTCATGCATACTGAGTTTTTTACACTGTTAAAGAGTTGGATTCCCATGCTAAACATGGACAAAGTTTCAAAAATTAAGTTGTACGTTTGAAGGAGTATGTTTGTTCCAAAAAAAACTCTTCAGGTTTGTCACAAGTTTCGGAAAGTTTTTTTCGAGTATGGGTCTGTGTGACGTTAGATGGAGCGGAATTTCCTTATATGGGTCCTAAGTGCGCGCTCTTCTGCCGGAGCAGAGCAGAGAGAGGCTGAGCACAGCCTGATCAGAGCGAGAGCATCGCGAAAAGTCACAAAAGAAGTGTGTTTTTGGTTGCCAAGGCAAGACAACCCTGCACAGATTACCAAAAGAGAAACAGCATTAAGGGACCAGTGGATGGAGTTTATTTTTACAGAGCATCAACGGAGTTGTACAAGTGTTTTTGTTTGTTCCCTCCATTTCGAAGATGCTTGTTTACAAACAAGGCCCAGTTTGACGACGGATTTGAACGTTTATTTCTTAAGGATAATGCAGTCCCAACGGAAAAGGGTCACGATTGTGTGTTGGAACCACATGCGGTGAGTAAAACTGCTTCAAATATCTCTGTGTTGTGAACTTAGCTATCGGCGCGTAAGCACATCAAGTAAACATGCGATGTTGTCATCAAACTGCACTATCACACATGTACAGCTTAAAAAAAAAAAAAAAAAAAGACGACATAAAGTGGAACTTAGTCATTTTCCAAAACCACTAAGCAAATATATACAGTTTCAGTACATACCACATAGAGACGCATTTGCTGATGCTGCTCTTGTTAAATTTCAGCCTCTGGATCTGTGTCACAGCTTCCAAACGCTCTCAACTCAAAAGCCTACTGGCGCTCGTGATTCTTTAGCTCCGCCCACACGTCACGCCTCTAGGCGCTCGTGTTTTTCCGGGAAAAATCGGTACAGACTATCTTTCTCTTATAAATATAATAAACATAAAGACTTTTTGGAGTTATAAAGGGTGCAGTACTACTCTATAGGTACTCAAGATTAACAGGATATTGAGTGAAAACGAGCATTTCACCCCCCCTTTAACAATCTCCAAAGGATCTGACTGAACACAACAGGGCAATATGATCAGGACCTGGCGATTTATTCATATCTAATTATGGAGAGTCATTTTTTGAAAAGTGAACTCTCGTCCATAAATTATGTTCAGATTCCAGGAATTCTAAATCTGTGTTTATATCATTACGTGTTTAAAAAAAAAAAAAAAGGGATTTTTTTTTTGTCCTACAATTTTGGTAGAATCTGTCATTATACAAGTAATTGTAACTGTAATTTTTTTTTTTTTTACCAGTTAGAAATGTAATATTTCACCATAACTTCCTAGGGTTTGTCAAATTTTCCGTAGTTTAATCAAGAAAGTAGCCTTTCTAATTCCAACTATACACTTCTTGTGCACACCAATCAGAATTTAAATTTGTTTGTCTAGCCTTAGCCCATGGTGCATCCCGCTCTTGAATAAGATCACTTAAGGCAGTTGAGAACCATGGATTATCATTGCATTTTTTTAACTGCCATTTTTTATTAAATACATACAGCCTTGGAGAACATAACACACTTAAAACATAAAAAATAAAAATAAAAACTTCATAGCAGTAGGGTATGTATACCTTGATCTGCCATGAGCTGTCACATTTGACTAGTTTGAAGTTTCTGCTAAGGTTGCTGCTGCTGCTGAAGCACACTTTCATGATCTTCACAGGACCGCCATCTCCAACAGGTCCAAAGTCAGGACTTTTGATGCCCCCATCCCAGTCCTGGGTGGGAACGTTCCAGGAAAGGGTGCTTGCATCACTCGCCATGTCCTCAAAGATATCCACACACCATTACACAATCATCTCATCTGGTAGGAAGGCCAGTTTGGAAACACAAGAACAGGGTTTTTTATAGTTAGTTGAACCATGTGCTAAGGCATTTTCTATTAATGGCATTAATGGCAATGGTTTATAATACTTTTTTTTTTTTTTTTTACACTTTTAGTGTTTTGTCTAAATAAATTACAAATAAAATGCAGTCATTTTTAAAAGTGTAAAAAAAATGAAGTTATGCATGACATCATTGTAATTTACAGCATGATATACACATAAAAATAAGGGAAATTAGCGTGAACAATTATATATACAATATCAACGGTTATAATAAATTAAAAAACTCTAAAATCATCTGATAACTAATATATGGTACCCGTATACTGTGTATTTCTATAAGACACTCTAAAAAAAAAAACATTCCAGATTAAAAAGCCGTCACACATAACTTTCACTTACTTCAAAACATCCATTAGACCAAAATTTGCTCACACTGGTTGTGTTTCTGTGCTCAAATAATTATAATTATAATTTATAATCATAAATAATCTCTCTGTCCTCACACGCATGTGATTGCACTTACTGAAATGCAAATCTGATACAATATGGACTGATGTGCAGTGTGGTGTCACACACTGTTATTATAAAATGATCAGAGAGTGTTTGACATAAATTCTAAATGCGCAGCAAGATGCTAGTATAAATGAGGTTTAGAACTGTATGTAGTGCCTATCTTGTTGTGTTGTTTGCCTGAGGCAATGAATTCCTAGAGGTAAGGTTACACGTCCTTTTTAAGGCATGACTCCATGTGTTAAATACCGTGAGATTAACTATAATCCCTTATTGTTACGATTTTAAAATTTTCCATGAATGGCAAAAATAAATGTGTCAGCTTTATTTGGTTTCAGTTTCAAGTCTTAATTTTAAGTGACTAATCATTTGTTTACACAGGGCTAAAGTTGTGTCACACTTGACTAAAGCGGAAATTGCTTTTAAAGTTAGGATAGTAAAAAAAAAAAAAAAAAAAAAAAAAGATTTAAAAAACATCAGACCAGAATGACTTGACTTAGATGTTCTGAAATAGTTAATCCATTCTAGATAACAAGTAGGTGGGATTTGACCTCAGTTTTTGCAAGCAAACAGCAGCTCCAAGCTACAAAGCACCCAAGGAAAGCAGGACTAGAACAAGGGAGGAGCCCTATGAAAACAGATTTTTGTTTACCTGGAAAAAGTATTTGAATGTTAGTTATTTTTATGTGTCTAACATGTTTTTTAATTATTATTATTATTATCAGATATTTATAAGCAGGCTAATTAAATTATGTATAGTTCCATATTTTTAAACATATTTCCTGACTAAGTCCAGGAAGCAAACAACAAATAAATATGGAAAGACACTCTTGTGTTCTGTTGCTGAAGTTTTTAAAAGTTGAGATTCTAGATGATTTCCCCCATGAACCTAAATAATGCTTAGCTTTTAAATATATAATTGTATGCGGTTTCCATGAAACATAATCCTCCTCACCCATAAAATATAAAGTACAAAGGTAATGTATTGTCTTCCAGTTGTCATTTAACAAAAGCATGAAACACTTAATTCAGAAACTGACAACCTTAAACCCCTCTAAAGACGAAATAAGCACCAAGGCAGACCGCACTAATAATTCCTAGATAGTAGGTTTCGTGCGCAGCTATGGAGACACTGGAATGCGCGTGCACATAAATGTACCAGCGGAGACTTGCCCTTCCAAAACACACACATATTGATTGCCTACATATATATAAGCACGTCAAAAGAGTTTTAATATAAAGTTATGTCTTATAAGTAATATTATATCGACATATTACTACGTTTTTTTATCCTTCTTGTATACATTGCACGTTTTGTGATTTAATGAGTAACGTTAAGCGAACTATTTGATTAACAAATTGGTGTGACTAGCCTATTCGTGTAAAATACAGCTAGTGCGATGTTTCGCCCACCACTGTGTTCAATTACGTTATATTGCCCACTAACCTTGCGAAGTTGTGGTCTTGGTTTTTTCCCTATTTCCTCCAAGTTCCCCAGTCAAAGTCCAGCTCTCAGACTCAGACTCAGACTCAGGTAGACAGAGAGACGGCTGCTGAAGCCACTCCCTCGAGTCGAGTGCACTTCTTTTTCATTAGGTGAGAGCAAACGGTCACCACCAATAACGAACAGCTATTTTAGACTTTGCCCTTTAAGGTGACGCAAAAAGTCAGTAGTTACCTTCTTTTACTGTCTATGGTAATTACCTGAACTATAAATAACTTAGCCTACTTTACGTTACTTTGTGATTGTTTACACTGTAGCCTCATCAAATAATAATTAGTGATGTGCAATGTATTTTTACGTAACACATTTGAATAAGATGAACAAGGAAGAACAACGTTTTTTATTTTTTACTTTAGCGTCTAACATTATTAGCATTGATTGATATTAAATTCCACCTTTGTCTTGTGTTGTTATTGTTAAAAAAATTAAAACTATATAAAAAATGGTAAATAGTAAATTAAATAAATGTTAGGTGAGAAAGTTAAACTTAAAAAACTTTAAATGTATAATTTTTTTAAAAAATGAAATAAATATGAGTAAGTACAAAAATAAATAAGCTATAGAATAGAAATATAAAATAATATAGATTACAAAAGCACATAACAAAGTATAATAAATAAATACAACTTTCCAAATATTAATAAATTGTTCATAAATAATACTGAAACAGCACTGTCATCAGCACTCTTGGAATGCCGCTCAGCCACCAGAACCACTGGAACTGTTTGGGTTTTATGTTAGTTCATTACTAAGTAATGTCTGTGAATAAATACACAAATTTCTGCAGCAAACTTGAATTAGTCATTGAACCACAATCTGTTTGCCTCAGTAGATGGCAGTATATTCACAGCAACACTGGAAAACACTTTCATCCTTTTTGATGAAAAAAAGAAAGAAGCTGAACATAATTCTTTGTGCAGTGTCTAGAAAAATGACAATATGGTTAATTTCCTGGTCACGGTATTTGCATGGACTTCAAACTTATTTCTGACAGCTTGAGCCCTTCAGGATGAATGAAGCTTGCGTGAGGAACTCCAGTGCTGTGGGCAGATGGAAGTCACACTGATCAGTCGTTAATAATCAGACTGTTTAATGTGCAGAAGAATCACAATAGACATGCACATCAAGGGCAGACTCATTTTACAGAGCTTCCTGCTTCACTTAGGCTACCTTTATTCTACATTATGAATATTTTTGTCCCACAGTTTTAAATGTATCATTCTTTGATCTTTGATCTGTGTCTGACGATATAATGACTGCGAAATTAAAACTATTCCTACACCAAAGGTTGTGCATGGCAGTAACTCAACGAAGAAAAAAATTCCAGCTGTTAAGCATTAATGGGTTAAATTTAAATGCTCATTATATTGATGGTCACACCTATTGCTCTTTTTGCTGTCTTTCTGTCACCACATTGGCAGAAATGGATTGAGCAGTCATTTAACTATGCAAACACTCTCTCTTATTCGTCCTCCATAATTTTTTAGTATAATAGAATAGTAATTTAATTGAGTGTATTTTATATGATTTTTTTTTAATATGTCTATATAGTTTTTATTTCAGTTTTAGTTTCATATAACCCATTTTGAATTTTTTTTTTTTTTTTTTTTTGTTAAACCATGTTAACTAAACTATACTAGTAGAAAAAGTATGAAAGTATGAAAAATATTGCCTTAACATATAGGTAAAAAAAAGGGGAAAAAAAAGTTACATTTTATTTTATTTTATATACTGAAATCTTTTTAATTGTTTTACTTTTAGTTAATTGAAATAACCCTGGTTAGGATCAGGATCATAAATGTTGAATAAACACATTCACACATGATGGTACATGAGATTCTGTATGATTAAGTAGTAAATGTACTGATTCGCAAGCAAACTAGCGAGCTCTTCCTGAAGCAGCTCATTTTAATTAAAGTCAGGTATAGCTCATCCAACATTGCTCAGAAAAATGTAGGAAGGCATCCCACCTGTGGCTTATGACATCCCAATTACTGCTTTGCTGCTTATCAGAGTGCAGGCTGGCTATTACTGCTGCTTCTCACTGTACCATGAGGGCCAAGTGGGCTGTGCTGGGACTCCTATGTCATAATTAAATTAGAATTCATTACAGTGACATTGAGCTTGTGAGCAAGCACACATACACACACACACACACACGCACGCACACACACACACTCACATGTGCATTTAAGAGTAAAGCATCAATGGAATAATGAAGCTACACAATCACATCATCTGCCATCTGTGTAGTTGCATAAACCTGAAAATAGAGGTGGACAGTTAATATTTATAATAATTATTCATATTAACTATCATACTAATTACACAATAATTAGTTATGTACTTCAAAATGTGACTTTGATCAATTCAATGAATCCTTGCTGAAAACATACATTTCTGTAAAAAAGCCAAAACACACACACACACAAACTGGACTGGGCTGGATGCTTGTAATAATGTTTAATAATGTTACTGATTTTACTGTATTTTTTTATTTTAAATTCAGTTTTGGTGAGCCTAAGAGACTTCTTAAAAATCTTAGTCCTGGACTTTTGTGGATTTACAAACAAGTATGGGGCAACTCTTTTTCTTTCAATATGACTTGTTCTGGTTTTCTGGAATTCCAGCACATGGTAACCATTCATTACACTATGCACTAACAAAACAGAAACCTCTGCTCGTCAGTTTCCACTATTTGCCATAAGTGTAGGGGCAAGATCAGTTGGTAAAAAGAGGTGCTGACAGGTCCCCGTTATTAAGGATGCCTATGGACAGACAGTTCACACTGAGATAACATTTAGCACACCAAGCCACATTAATGTTAGCGGAAATTAGATACAGAGTGAAATCCCTTTTCCCTGCTGTTCATGGCAGATTACGTGTGTTGCTGTTTTGCACATTTAAAGTAATTCTGGAGACATTGCTTCACTGTACAGAGTCACAACTGCACCTGGCACAACAGCTAGTGGGAGAAAGTAAAGGACAAAAAGAGATTGACAGGCAGAGATATACAGAGGGTGAAGATAAAAACTTTAGTAGAAAGTATTCAAACCAGATATAACCGAAAGAAAGAGACAGGCCCTTACTTGAATTTGGAGCAAGGCATGCAAGAAATTGCACTGCCCTCAGCCATTTTCACAAAGGCAAAGTATAAACAAACAGTTGGCAAACCTCTAACCTTTCCAAACCAGTTCCTAGATATAAACTGGTTTTATCTACTGTTGGCTGTCTGGACGGAGTAGACGGACTTCTGGGACAGGGGACTCAGAGACTGTAGAGGGAATATGGCTGAGAGACTCAGTGAGTCCCGTCACAGTCATGCCTTGAGACACACACACACATACACAGGGGACTTGAAATGCACTGATGTGTATCAGCTTAGAATGCCTGTCCCTCCAGAACACTAGGGCCCAAGTGTGTGTTTCTGGAGGTGCAATTCTTAAGAAAGTGTACTTCTGTTTATTTCACTTCTTAGCCTGTATACTGTGAGACCATGTGACTTTTTTCACTGACTATGTTTCTTGTCTAACATAAACTGAACTTACAATCTGTTTCTGGGCCGTTGTTCATAACTGTTGATTGTAAATTTTTATGTACCATGTCTTTGTTTAAAGATGTCAAACCTCTGAGATGAAAGCTATTCATTTGTTTTTTAAGATTATAATGAATGATGAATTTTAATTGCTTGATAATGATGACAGTATGTCTGACATTCAGGACCACCATAACAACACCATGGCAATTATGTAAGGCAATTACATAAAGCTTGGCAAGTTTCAGAGAAGGCTTTTTTAAGTTTCCACCCCCTTCGTGCCATTTTCTTTCTTTTCTGTATAATTGAATACAAAGCAGTTTTTAATTAATACCTTTTTAATCTAATTAGTCGAATTTGCCATGTTGACCAAAAAGAACGCTGCTTAAAGTGACTTCTGTGTGAGATTTGTGATCAATGGACCTTTCTTGCCAGCAAATATTTGCTGAATTTTGCTAATGTTGCTAATGTTACCACACCTTTAGGATTTAATTTAAAAACTCTTTAGTTGACATTTGATCAACTTGCATCAGAAAAGTATCTTTTTTTCCTAAATGTCTTCAAAATATTGAGCCCCTCAAAGCTTCAAAGTCTAAATTATTGTATAATATGCTAACAACTCAAAGCTGATTCTCCTCTGGTCTTCTTCTTTCTATCATTTATCTATGAGTCTCTCTCAACATCATCTTCATTTTTCTTCTTCAGCTCTTCTTTCACTCCAGTTATAGGGGTGGGGAGAGCCCTTAAGTCAGCGGGACAGTTTTTTGAAGCATTCAAAAACCTCTCTATCTTCAATTTTATCCACTGTTCCATTCATACAAACACAATCAGAGTCTACCGGAGATCTCAGCGATGGTTCCTGACCTTTCTCAGCCTTCTGTTTGCACTCTGAGGGGTAAACAAATGGAAAGCACTCAAAATAGAATGATTACTTTCACAGACGACAGTTTCTAGACTCTCCCACTGCAATTAAACTGCATTAAAGTTTAAGGTGAATTGACATCTTTAAAAATTAAGGAGGGAAACAATATTGATCTGCTACTGTACTGTATGAGAGTCCCTGGGAGAGGAAAATGAGAGATACAGGAAAAAAAAAAAAGCTTTATCATTGTGGACATATAAAGTTAGCAATTAACTGATAATAACTAATATTTAGACTCTAAAATAATTAAATAAAATTACTACAGTGTAGCTCAAACTTGTGCCCCCTACACATACACACACACACACACAAAAGACATATTGTGGTACAGCATTATTATTCACTGGAAGGAAATTATATCAGATGGCTAAAAAACATGAACCTTGACAAGTTATACAGAGAATAAAAACAATGTCCATTTCCACTGGTTAGGCTGTTTGTTAAAACTGGAGACTGCTCACCCAGTTAATTTGCTTTTCGTTAGAGAGAAGAATGAAATTGCATGTTGCCTTGGCAGAACCGGGCAATTAGTTAGTTTATATGACAGCCAAGATACTGGAAATATTCTCCTTGCAATGTGTCAGTAAATATTGTTTATTTGCAGGACCTCAAATTCTTATTTTTCCCACATGCATATGCAAACACGCACCTACATTTTACCTGGGTCTTATGCTTTTTGCTGCAAGCTTTGTGAGTTTTGCAAGTTGTCATGTAAATCAACATTATGACCACACAAACATTTCCCAGTGCACAAACATTGGCAAAGGCCATTCAATATTTCATTCTTAATGTACTTTCCTCAGCACTTACTCATGCAATACTGTCAGCCTGTGTGTTAATGTGAATTTACCCACTTTTTCATGCTGTCTTTGCATGTTTGCTATGAAGTCTTGACACCTAAGCAAATTGGAATGTGCTTACTGATGCATTTTCTTGATTTAAAAGTGATAAAAGTCACTACTTTTCTTTTCTTTTGATGAAATTCTTCCCCACAAATAATCTTAAAATAGCTGCAACAAATGTTCTGAACTCGAGGTCCCTTGCTTATTCCCTTGGGAAACCGAGGTTATAGCAGGGCCAGTGCTACCTAGCATATTCATAGTTTTCAGTCACATGCCCTAAACCTGTCAATTTAACTTTTGTTTCCAATCCACAAATATTTACATCATCTCTTAAAAGAAAAACAACAACAAAGATATGTGATCAAAATGCAAGTTTTGGCCATTTCAAATACATATAAAACACCTGCCGCAATATGTGACGTTCTAAAATGAAAGACCCATTTAAACATTGATATTAAAAGATCAAATTCAGTAAACCCTTTATTGATGATGCTTGCTTCTTACAGGCAAGCAGACAAGCTAGGAATATGTTTTTCTTTATAATGGTTTTCTGTGAGAAAACATTTAATGTGAAACTTTGCAATTGTGTTTAGATTCTGGGTTTATCTGCTTGCCTGTACAAAGTCTGCATCATTAATAAGGTGTGTACTTAAGTTTGCTTTTAAATATCAGTGTCTTAATGCAAACCTCAAATATAATAGCTGGCAGTCAGTGAAGGAAAGCCTTGTTTTACCCTTCATGTGGGTGTCTCTGTAAGGGTGATATGTCATATGAAAACTATTAATAGTCATAGCAGGCAATTGACTATATGCCCGTTTACTTTCCATTTTTAGATAAGCCAGCTCAGTCATTTCCATTCAACACTGCTATAATGGGTAGTACCCTATGATCGGTTTCTCTACATAATGTCTAAGAGGACTAAATGTCCATTTACATGAGAGTGTAAAAAAATTAAAGATGTCGATAAATTGTTCTGCGAGTCAATGCTATGATTGACAGTGATAAAGCAACGGACGGAAGAAAACATCTGATAAGCCTATGTCAAAAGCAGAGATGTGCATTAAGTAATTCAGGTTAGAATCTCTATCCTTATTTTGCTTTCCCTCTGCAGGTGTAACACGTATACACAGAAGCAGAAGGTAAGTATAAACAGAATTGTTTATTTTCACAGGTGAGCACAGAGAGGACTTGAGAGGGAAACAGGTGAGCAGATCAGTGGATGATATAATTACTTGGAGTAGAATTTGATGAGTAACAAGCTTTTCTTTTTTCATGAGTCTTGGATGATGGAGTGGAGAGTGGGAGGAGCACATACCTCAGTGTAGTCGCTGGGGCTTGCCTTGGAAGGATGATGGAGGAGATCTACGCTGGAGTAGGGGAGAGGAGGTAAGAAGTCAGGTAAGTCAATATGTTCGATTCTAGTAACAAGACCAGAGGTTAATTCCACTGTGTATTTAAGAGATCGGATGGTGATGAAGCTGAACTGTGTGCTTATGTGTGGTGGCTGAGTGGTAAATGAATTGAGATCAGGTGAGATGGGGAGGGATTGGCTGGGTAATGAGCCTGACCAATCTGGGACAGTACCCCTTCCTCCATGGCCCACTCCTGAGGGCCGAATACTCTGATGACGTGGTGGTCTTCCTCTACCCCGAGGGGCTGGACGATCAGGGTGTGCCATGTGAAATTAGAGCCTCCGGAAGTGCAGCATCTAGGATATCGTCTCTGGGGACCCAAGAACATTTTTCGAGGCTATAGACCTGCCAGTTGACTAGATACTCCAGTCTACCACCACAGCACCGGGATTTCAGGATTTACTTGACCTTGTATATGAACCTTCCTCCAGGAGCGATGGGAGAGGGGGTTCCTCTCTCTGGTCAGGTTCTGTGTAAATAGGAGAGTGACAAGTGAAAAGTGGGATGAATCTTATATTGTGGTGGAAGTTGCAGTTTGTATGTTACTGGATTGATCTGTTCCAGGATGGTGAAGGGACCAACGAATCTGGGGCCTAACCTCTTGCTGGGCGGTGCAGCCTGATGGTGGACAGCCAAACCTTCTGACTTGGTTGGTAAGTGGGGGCTGTGGCACTGTGAAGGTTGGCTGTCATCTACTCTCTGCGCTCTTCCCATTGTAGATTGCAGTGAGCATTGTCCCAGACTCTCTCGCTCTCCCGGAACCAGTAATCAAAGGCAGGAACATCCAAGGGCTCTCCAGACCAGGGAAATAGTGGGGGCTGGTAAACGAGCATGCACTGGAAAGGAGTGAGTCCAGTTGATGATTGACGTAGAGAGTTTTGTGGGCGACTTGGCCCAGCCCAGGAAATGGTTCCAAGAGTCCTGGTGGCCATGGCAGAAGGTTAATAGGAAACACCCAACTTCTTGTATCTTTTATTCTGTTTGTCTATTAGACTGAAGGATGATAGCCAGAGGAGAGGCTAACCAGAAGCAATCTTTTAGCAGCGAGAGAGTGGCGTAAGCCCCGGGGTGGGCCAGTGCCCAGGGAGGAGTGTATGGTGTGTATAAGAGGAGTGCACTATGTCTGTGGTACATATTGGTGTCCTGGGGGACAGCCCGTTGGAGTGGCAAGAACTTCATCAGAGGCGACTGAAGGAGCTGTCCATTGGATTGGACTGGAAATGAGATTAGTGGGCAGAGATGTATAAAGTACTAGAGTTCCATACTTGAGAAAAAAGTACAAGTGCTCTATCAAAAAAGTGACTTGAGTAGAAGTTGAAGTGCTCTTTAAGCACCACACTTAAGTAGAAGTACTAAAGTATTCAAAATTTTTGTACTTAAGTATTGCAAGTAGTCTATTTTAAAATTTACTAATCAAGTACTGAAAGTAAAAGTAGAAGTATTGTGTTATGTAGCTATTAAAGAAAGTAGTCCAAAGTTAGAACATATTGTTTTTACTATTTCAAATGATTAACCTAAAGGACAATCACAATTCCTTTGACTGTAACGGTTAAAAAAAAACGGTTACTAGGGTTAGTTAGCCCAATTTGCTAAATTATGTCATTATTAACTTACCCTCATGTTGTTTCAAACCCGTAAGACATCAGAGGGTCATTTAGAATTTTTTGAAGCATCGAAAATACATTTTGGTCCAAAAATAGCAAAAACTATGACTTTATTCAGCATTGTCTTCTCTTCCGTGTCTGTTGTCTGTTGTAAGACAGTAAAAAACAAAGCAGTTTGTGATATCTGGTTCGCGAACGAATCATTCGATGGAACCGGATCTTTTTGAAACAGTTCACCAAATCGAACTGAATTGCTTTAAACGGTTCGCGTCTCCAATACGCATTAATCCACAGATGAATTAAGCTGTTAACTTGTTTAATGTGTCTGACACTCCCTCTGAGTTAAAACAAACCAATATCCCGGAGTAATTCATTGACTCAAACAGTACACTGACTGAACTGCTGTGAAGAGAGAACTGAAGATGAACACCGAGCCGAGACAGATAATGACTAGTTCACGAGTCAAGAACCGTTTCTGTCAGACACGTCCGATTCGTGAACCGAGGAGCTGATGATAGCCTACTGCGCATGTGTGATTTAGCGTGAAGCAAACCGACACACAGAGCGTCTGAAACGAACTGATTCTTTTGGTGATTGATTCTGAACTAATTCCGTGTTAATGTTATGAGCCCAGATGCAGTCAACACCAATGACGCCATTGCGTCGAGGGCAAAAGAATCGGTGAACTGTTTTCTTCAATGAATCGAACTGTCAGAAAGAACTAACGTTACTGGTCATCCGAAAACCGATGCAACCGGTTCTTGACTCGTGAACGAGTCATTATCTGGCTCGGCTCGGTGTTCATTTCTCTCTTCACAGACAGCAGTTCAGTCAGCATGCGCAGTCTTCTTAATCGCTTGATTCGCTCAATGATGTGCCTGCTTCATCAAACCTGCCATGCCATCTACAGTTCTGGCAGTGGTTTGTAATGGAATGATTCGTAACATTTTTATAATTGTAACGAGTAACGATGCAGCACATAAAAAAAATATCGGAGTAAAAGTATTAAACTCAGCGAAAATATGTACTGAAGTAAAAGTGGAAGTAGGAGAAAAAAATAATACTCTAGTAAAGTACAGATACCGCCTTTTAGTACTTAAGTACAGTAGTGAAGTAGTTCTACTTCGTTACTATACATCTCTGTTAGTGGGGATTATCCTTTAAGGTTCTTCAACTATTTCCTCAGAGGTATGGATGCAGGATAAGGCATCTGCCTTGGTGTTACGGTGAACTGATCGATAGGGAATGATGAACTTGAATCTGGTGAAGGTGCACTTCTCTGCTTTTAGGAAGAGTTGAAACTGTCGTAACCACTTCAGGACCTCTGCTACGTGCTGACGATGTCCGGCCAAGCCCCGGGAGTAGATGAGTATGTCATCTATATAAATGATGACGAAATGGTGAAGGAACTCCCGGAGCACCTCATGCATAAAATCCTGGAAGACAGAAGGGGCCTTGACAAGGCCATAAGGCATTGCCCTATATTCATAGTGGCCAGTAGGGGTCACAAAGGCTGTCTTCCATTCATCTCCATGGTGTATGCAGATGAGGTTATATGTACTGCAGAGGTCCAGTGGTGTCAAAAGTATTGGCATTCATTACTCAAGTAGAAGTATAGATACTAGGGTTTAAAAAGACTTTTGTAGAAGTTGAAGTATCAACTCAAGCTTTTTACTCAAGTAAAAGTGTAAAAGTACTGGTTTAAAAAACTATTTAAAGTATAAAAGTAAAAGTAATGTAAGGAAAAAAAATGCCATTAAGAACAAAAGCTTGGGCCGTGCCACAAGGGCCTATTGTGCACTACCCTACCTCCTCAAAAAAAAAAATTTCTAAAGGCCATAATGACTATAATGTTATATTAAAATGTTCATGTTGAAAAATTTGGGATGCACTAGGCTACCTGTTTCAGCCACATATATGCCCATTGAAAATGAACTAATTTTAGTACAATGCAAACACATTAAAGAGCTAGAGATATGATGACTAGTTGCCAATAAGTATTGTTATGGTGCAAAAAGTCAAACTTCAGAGGCATGTCATCAATAACCTTGAATGGAATGTAAATGTACATCCAAGCTTAGCTGCAGGACTCTGTGAGGGCAATGGACAAGAACATTGGTGCAGGCTAAAAACAATTACTCTTGTGTGGTTGACTATTTACAATAAACATTATAGTGCTGTCAAAATGAATGATTAATCTAAGTGATTATTCAAAAACTAAAAATGAAAAATAACTCATAATCCTGATACCTTCTTGATTGATAGCTTTTTGTATTCGTTACATACGTCTGCTATGTCCAGTGTTCGGAGGGTAACGAGTTACAAAGTTGATATAGAGCTTCACAGTCCCACCCACAGCCCAAGAGAGCTCTGGTGCCGGAAGTAAATTTCCCATTCCTTTCTCCCATTCACTTTCGGAAAAATCCGTATCTAAAGAGTTTTAGAGCATGTGTGAGGATAACCAGCTACCGCTGAACTCATAAGCATATAACATATCATTTCAAGTGAAAAAATTAAGACAAAATCCAAAAAAAGTCAAAGGTACAAGACTGTGTACATATTTTCATTTTGAGTGCAGGAACTACTCATCCCATAAACCACCGCGCCCCATTGAATTCGACTGAAGCCACAACTGCGAACGAGGCAACGAGCCTTTTGAGCGACATCCAAATCTGATGACGGCCGCTCGCGCGAACTTTTTCCTCCAGTGAATTTTATTTTATATAGTGAATGTGCAGTAATAGCAGTTCTTTCAGTATTAATCGTGTAAATAAATAGTGTTTTATATATGTATTGTGTATTGATTTTTATTTTATCATCGTGTATTTTATATTGTGTGCGTGTGTGAAAGTGGTTAACGATAACGTCAGCAATGGTGCAGTGCTTTGTATCTGACTGCAATCACTGCTCAGTTGTCAACACATGTCGTTGCCATTACACAAATGTTCAGTAAATGCACAAAAAGGTATGTCTAGGCTAAATATTGTTTTGACAGTGGCATTATAAAATGCTTGATATGACTCATTTCATATGGAGGCTACAGTAGCCTAGCTAAAGTGGACGATAATGCTAACTAAAGTTACCAACCTCCCTGCAAAACTCTCAATGGCAGCCAAGGAGATCATGATTGCACTGATAAGTCTACCGTGCAAAAACGCAATACAGGTTTTTATTTTATTTTATTTTTTTATTAATGATGGTTTTAACCAGACGGTTATACGAGCTCCACCAATCAGATGCATCACTGTGGGATTGTGGGATTGTTCAGGATTGTGGGTAATGAAGTACTTAGCCAAGACATAGCGAATAAAAGGCATTTAGATCAAAACAAGGTTAGTGCCCCATGATCTTTTTACGTTTATATGAGCATATACTGTTGCTTAGTACAGCCGTAGCTGGTTTTAAGTCTACCATGTATGGTTACGTTTTAATGGCTTATACCCCAAATGTCAATGCAGAAATTGCATTGAATTTTTAGTTCCGGCACCAGCTGTGGGTGGGACTGTGATGCTCTATAGCCTAGATATCACAACATTGTCATTTGCTTCATTAATCGCAAACGATAATTTATTAAAACGTCTCACTACCCAACTACCTACAGTAGCTTAATTTGTGGAGGACGAAGAGAAAGCACCCATTTGGCAAATGAGCCAGTAGTGAGAAATAAATAATAACTTTTAATAGGGTCCAGTGCCTTTTCGATACTTTTAAAATGGTACAGGCGCCTCAACGTGCCTGAACCGATACTTAAAAAAAAAAAAAGAACTACAAAAAAAACTATGGATAACATTAAAGAACATTACAAATATTTAAAATAAATCCATAGCTTTCACCTTGGATGCTCTCATTTCCCAAGTTGTGCTTCCCTTAATCTAAGGCTAATAAATGTATTTCACAATCTGGGTCATTATTTAATACAAAAGTATACATAATGTTTCTACTGTATCTCTGTCACTCACTCTGATATTTAGTTAAGATGAGTGCTGTCTGTCACTGTCTTAAATCAGTTCTGTGAATGACTGTATGCTCATTCTTTTTAAAGTAGCAACAATCTCGTTTTTAAAATACAGTACTGTGCAAAAGTCTTATGGAAAAGAAAGAATAGTGTTTTCACCCCAAAAAAGGGTTTTAAGCCAGTTATTTATATCTTTTGCTGCAATGTGTCAGTAGGACAGTAGTTTGCCATTAATTTTAATAATAATCTAGTGCGATTTTGAATGCACAAGCAGTTTGACGATGGCAAAATGAATGTTTGGAATTGTAAAGTGATATTTTATACTGACAGTGACACTCTACAGCAAAATATATAAATAACTGGCCGAACACCATTCTTTTAAGTGAAAATACTGCCTAAGACATTTGCACAGTAGTGTATGTACGTATGATTAAATGAGGTATAAGTGTAAGGAAACAGCTGTTTCGTGATTAGCGGTGACAAGCGAAAACTTTACACTAGATGAGAAACCGACTGATCGTGACCTTTTGTAAACTGTATTTATGACAAAGAACTTCACAGATACAGATATTCTAACAATCTATCGGTAAACACACACCTTGTGTCCTCTGTCTCTGTTTGAGCTCGCGCTTGAAGAGCGCGCTGAAAGACGGGAAGAGACCGGACTGACGCCGGTTTCATTTGAAATTTAAGCGGACTGACTCTGAGGCGATCAGATACTACTGGTTCCAACCTACTTTTAAGAAATATATTTTTTGATAAACGAACCCAAAACTGTCTATGCAGTGTGATGTGACTTGTGTCATGTGCAGGTGTGATGGATCGCGTATGGACCAATAGAGTGTCGGAATGGTATATGTGTATACTTCTCATCCAACCACAATCAAATTCACTCCATCCTGATGGCGCAATTTATCTGGATAGGGTTTTTTTCTTTCTCTCTTTCTGAACGATAACAATTCGGAATGAAATAGCAGTAACGAAGCTATTTTTTTAAATGTAAGGAGTAGAAAGTACAGGTACTTGCGTGAAAATGTAAGGAGTAGAAGTAAAAAGTCAGCTGAAAAATAATTACTCAAGTAAAGTATAGATACCCCAAATTTCTACTTAAGTACAGTAACGAAGTATTTGTACTTCGTTACTTGACACCTCTGCAGAGGTCTAACTTGGTTAAAATAGTGGCACCATGCAGTTGTTCCAATGCTGCTGGGACGAGGGGAAGAGGATAGCTGAATTTTATGGTGATGTCATTCAATGCCCGGTAATCTATGCAGGGCCTCAAGCCTCCATCCCTTTTGGCCACGAAGAAGAAACTGGAAGCATTGCTTGAGGGCTTCCTCCACATACTTTTCCATGGATTTCTGTTCCAGCAGTGGGTAGATTTTACCACGGGGCACTGGCTCACCAGGAATCAGATCATTCGCACAATCCCAGGGTTGGTGAGGTGGTAATTGTGATACTCTTTTGGGACAGAAATGATGCTGAATGATGCATAGCATGGTGGTATCTTGACCAATCACTTCTCCAGAGGACTTTCAATAGAACTAGTATTCACCACAAGGGTTTCACGAGTCTTGGTGGGAGGAATGGGAAGATCTGGAAAGCACTCGGGGAAGCAGTCATCAACCCACCATAGGATTTCTCCAGTGGCCAAGGAAAGAATGGGATTATGCTAAACCAGCCAGGGGCGTCACAATATGATGTCTGTGGTGGCACCCTCCAGAACTAGGAGTCAAATGGATTCACGGTGAAGTAGTCCCAGTGTAAGTTGCACAGTACCCACACTGTGTCTGACATGCTGGTGACTGAGTGGCTTTCCAGTGATCGTTAAGATTTGATAGAGTGATTCTGTGGGGTTCGTCGGCAGATGGAGCTGGTGGCAGAGGCTTCCTGTGGTGAAATTTTCAGCTGACCCAGAATCGAGTAGAACGGTAACGGCAACAGTAATGTTGGTGAGTGGATTCATATTTATTAAAACAGCAGTACAAGCATAGACCATGGGTCAGCCTTCTCTGCCCCTCAACAGATGTTAAATGGTAGGTATCTGTCTGCATGGGTTCTTTTTCAGCTTCTGGAGGGTTACTGATATCAGGACGGCAAATATGGGGAGTCAGATTGACAGTAGTGTGGTCTTGTAGGCAGTGTAGCAACAATGAGTTTTACAGAATAATTAACTCAAATGATATATAGGGAATTTGAATAATTAATCAGGAATATGATTAATTTATATCTCAGATGACAGTTACATTAAATTTGATTGATTATGAAAAATAGCTCAATTGCCTATAACAATAAATAATCACAGGGCACTGTAACTTACTCATTAATATGTCAATATTACATTCTTCATATCAATTATTGTGATATCTCTTACTGTAAATTACTGCAAATCAAACCGTGGTATGTCCAGCAAACCACTGTAGACCTATCAATTTTCAATAAAGTTATCACGCCTTATAATTCAAGGAAAAGTATTCTCTGGCCATGAAAATATTTTCCTATCCTTATGATAAATTTAGTTTCTAAATTTAGAGCTTGTAGCTATAGATCAGACATCTCAGTGACTCGTAATGTGAGTGGGGTGGAGTCCAAGCCAATCGTCAGTATATGGGTTTTTAATAATTAAACTAGTAATACATCAAACTACAAATCACACAGAGTAAATATGCGTACGACAATACAAACAGTAAGCTTTATACAAGACATAACGAATCAAAATAAAAGAGAGAGAGAGAGAGAGAGAGAGAGAGGGGGGGAGAGAAAATAGAATGAGATCACATAAGGAGCTCAGGTATGAAAATCATAGTCAGTAACTTTTGGAAGCCAACAACAAATCAAATCATAACAACACTTTAAAGCAGCATTTAAATCACCATAGAGAAACTGATACTTGCAAAGTGTCCAATGTGCCTGGCGTGAGCTGGACATCGGGGCGCTCTGCTTTTGAAACCGCGGGCGTGTGCCGGAGGCCATGTGACGCGCGTGCACACTGCGCTTGATCTTGGCGTGAGCGTGGAGCACGTGGTCCTTTGTTCTGTCCTCGCGCGGTATTTGAAAGGTTCAACAAACAATGTTCCAGAATTCGTCTTCCTTGCGTGGAGAGGCGAATAGTTGAATAAACTTAGTAAAGAAAAGAAAAGAAAAGAACGAAAACGAAAGCTTCCAAAGGAGCCATTAAAATGGCTTTTTCTCTCAGCCCCTGTGCTGAGGGGGTTTGCGCTATGAGCGCGGCCTATGGCCGTGCGGAAGCAACGTTGGAGAGCAGCGTGTCCGAGAACGGAGACGGAGAAGAAGAGGAAGAAGAGAGGGTGGACCTTGTTTGGTCAATTCTTATAGCTTGAAATAGTTCACGCCCCTTTTTCGCGTAAACAGCCAATGAAAGTCCGCGATCTGAGGCGGAGGGAAAAGTTCCTTTGTCTCTGTGAAGACAACCCCCCCCCCCCCCTGGTGATTTAGTGCTTGTCCGATTCCATCAGGGATATTTCTATCAGTTCGTACTTCAGATTACATACATTTTTCCATTACTTTGCTCTAGATAAATGGGTCTGTCAGAGCATGACGATTAGAACAAGACTAAACATAATAGATATATGTGATCAAAACATGAAGTTACATTCAAATGTAGAATTACACATATTTAAAGATTTGCTTAACACATGATAACACTGCAGATGTTGGGAAACATCTAAATGTACCAAAAGGGAATACGTAATACATGTATAAAACATAAAAACAGCAAGTTAATGAATACATTCCATAGAATGCATTGTTCAAAAGAAGCCAGTGATTTGGCTTCTCTCCTGTCCTGTGTGGTCGTAAACTTTTACGACCTGCAAAAGTGGGGGTTGCAGAAACATGGCTCTCTTTGAGAAGGTTAAAGTGAGGAGAGACATTTCCTAAAGTATAAGCTTAGCAACTTATACTCTTCACATAACAAGGATTAACCATTTTATGCAATCCATAAACATATTTAAAATACATATTAATAATAAAATGAAAGTAAGGAACTTATACGAAAGGTTTCCTCTGTCTCCAGTGTTGGAATGTGGTTGGGGGTTTTCATTTCTTCTTTGAAGCTCGCATGGGCATTGTAAATAATTTAAGTCCAGCCAGGCTGGCGCCAGGCCAGGCACTTGGTGCAAAAAGAGTTTCATTTGGAAAATCTGAATTAAACACATGAATCGATGATCTGCATATCCGTTACAGCAGGATTGAACACGGTTGGAATATCTGATTGCCCGTAGTTTGGGTTCCAGACCCTGACGAAAAGCCATTAAGAGCGAGGCTTCATTCCATCCACTGGCAGCAGCTAGGGTTCTGAACTGGAGAGAAGATTGGTGAATGGTCATTTTGCCTTGCTTTAGATTGTACAATTGTTCACCAATGGATGAAACTCCCTCAGTTTTCCCTAAAATCTCCTTGAAATGGGCTAATAGTTATTCAGAGATTGTGTAGCGGGACTGGGCTGCGTTCCAAATGGTTTCAGCCCATCATAGGGCGGGACCTGCGAGTGAGGAGATGAAGGTGATCAGTGGAATACAGTTGAGGAAAGGGAATGCTAGGAGAGGGAATGCTAGGAGAGGGAATGCTAGGAGAGTTAGCAGTAGCTTAAGAGGGGCTTGCCCTAACAGGCAATACTGGAGGAGCTGGTGGAATCGGTACATGGTGGAACACTCTTGCTCATCATGTAAGTGATGTTGGGTCCGATCTTCTGTAACACTTATACTCAGAAACAGAAGGTAAGTATTAACAGAATCGGTTTATTTTTACAGGTGAGAGGACTTGAGAGGGAAACAGGTGAGCAGATCCGTGGATGACATAATTACTTGGAGTAGAATATGATGAGTAACAAACTCTTCTTTCTTAAAAGGAGTCTCAGATGATGTAGTGGAGAACGGGAGGAGCACACACCTCAGTGTAGTCGCTGGGGCTTGCCTTGGAAGGACTACGGAGAAGATGTACGCTGGAGTAGGGGAGAGGAGGTAAGTTGTCAGGTAAGTCAATAAGTTCAATGTTTGTAACAAGACCAGAGGTTAATTCCACTGTGTAGTCACGAGATCGGACGGTGAATGAGGTGTGTGCTTATGTGTGGTGGCTGAGTGGTGAATGATTTGAGATCAGGTGCCAGTAACTAGTACTCGACAGATGGGATGCGCTGGGATTGGTTTGGGAATGAGCCTGACTGATCTGTGAGTGCAGGTTAGTGTTTCATCAGTTGTAAATGTCACTTGTTTTGTTTTTGAGTAGAGTTAACATGGCTGGTGTGCAGATACACTCAGAAATTCTAAACCGAATATATAGTATGCTGATGTGGCACTGGGAAGTTATCCTTTTATTTCTGAGAGAAATGTGATAAAAAAATAGCATTACTGTAAATACATTTGCCTACACAAAACAGTCCTAAAACATTTGTTATAAATGTTGTGGCCACATTAGATCTTCTAGAGTATTGTTTCATTGCTTGAATATATCTGTAGAGGCATACAAATTAATTAAAAAAATAAAACAAATGCAGGAGTCCTTTTAATTTGGGAAGCTGAATTGAGTGCAACCAAATTGGAAAAAAATAGCTGACAACTCAAAACTTAGCAACTTAGTAAGAAAATTCAAACAAAATAATGACTGAAGATGAATGAAAATCTAAAGGAACAGCAGGTGATGAGCAATCCATCTTCATTTTTTTCACCTTCAGGATGTCACCATTGTTTCTAGAAGATTCATCATGCTATTCAGTACTATCCCAGAGACATATTGTGCCAGACCGATGCTCATAACTCATCAACTGCTCTAAGTGACTCACACAGCGTCATCAGAAAATGGGCTTAGTGTAAATGTGTTGATCTTTAAAATGCGGGACTGTACAGTGGATTGTGGTTCCTCATTGTGTTAGTTGGGAATATCCAGCTTTCATCTGGTTGGAGGAGGCAAGTTAATTGTTCAGTGGCATTAAACCTGCATTAGGCATGGAGCTTGTTAAAAAGCCAAAGCTCCCCCATAGCTCTATTTGAGTTTGACCAAATTATAAAACCCTTTTCACAAATCACATTTAATAAATTTGATTTGAAATTTTCATTACCTCATGGAGCTTGAATCATGGGATAGACACAATACAACAAGGCTGCTTTGTGATATTCAGATTTACGAATAAAATGACACTTAAGAGTGAGTTATTTTTAGTGCATTACTTCAAGAAGCATAATTGTGATGTTGTCCACACAGAATACAAAGATACGAAATGTAGAGCCAATAATTACCCAATAAAATACCCAAGAGGCCCCGGTTTGAATCAGTCTAAAGTAAGTAAATAGATGTTATAACTGAACAGACACAAATGAATCAGAATCTAAATGAATCATACAGAAATCCAAAAGGGAGTTTGAATCTGATGTTACTTGTATAATATAATTGAAGTAATATAACACAGTAGTTGCTGACTTATCCAGAGGGTGTCAGATATGCATCAGGTTAAGCACATTTATTCCAACTGAGGTTTACTCTGCCCCTCCTGATAAACCTGACTCAAGGGATGAAACAATTTAATGGAGCTGAACATGCAAGCCCTCTCTGTATCTAGGTGAGTGGCTTCATAAAAATGGAATTCTGTTTACTCAAGCAGGTAAAAAGAGAGGAACCTATTTTGAAGATGCTGCAGTTATGACATCTACCAGCAAGGGTCTACAGGGTCAAGCTTAGCCAAACTTTGACCACAATTTATTGTAACAAGGGTGACCAGTGTGGCAGTGTGTCCGAAATATCAGCATATAATTTATTGCATATCAGCCCTCTTCCCATACTGAAGGCACATTCCTACGCACCATTATATAATGCATCCATTTACACACATTTATATACACACTCATTAAATGATGACTCCTGACAGCTCCACTTGATGTGTTGGGGAATCTGGACCAAGCACTTTTTTCAACCATTTCAGCAAGAAAAAGTGCCACACACCAATAAATATGTGATGAAATTTTAAACATTTAGCTAAATGTCTTGTCCTAGAGCCCCAGGCATTTTTAGAGCTACCAGTCAACTGAATATAGGTATAACAACACTAAATAGCTCAGAAAGAAATATTTAAATTAGATTTTTTTAATTCACCATTGTGAACAATTACACAACAAAGTACATAAAAGCCATTAACGGCTAGAGAAGGTTATTTTTTGATTCACATGAGCAGATGGTATACTCTCAAAGAGCTGGTTTCTCAGCTGTCTATGAGCAATGTAATGGCTTTTAAAACCAACCAAGCATTTCATGTTCAAGGTCCAAAGGCACCTAATTACTAAAGTGTTTTTACATTTGTTTAATTGGAACAAGAGCTCATGAGGGTATGCGTATTAGAAATGCTTTGGGGAAATATGAATACAGAACAATCGTTGTGCTTTTATGGAGACTGCATAATAATTTATACAGTAGCAGTGATTCTCAAGCAGAAGGATGGGGCCCACTAGGGGGCCTCAGCAAATATTCAAGAGGGACTTTAGGATAACTCAAAATGATTTGACATAAGACAAAACAAGAATTTAAATACTCCAAAACAACAAAAAATCTTCAAAGAATCAGGGTTCCCTGTTTCTTAAAAAAACTGCATAACATGAGTCGGGATTTGTTTACACTTGTAGTTTGGTCCTCTTGATTCTTTCGGTCCAGACCAAAAATATGTAAATTATACATTTAGTCCTAGTTTGCCTCCACGCTGAATTTTAGCAAAGATACAAAATAAAAGTCATGAGGGCAACCTCAATGGACAGCTTTTGTGACATTGATTTTGAGAACTTATCCAAAACTAGGCTACTGTATGTTGGGCTAAATATGTTCATTGTGTGCATGTACATATGGTGGTATTTTTACCAGCTGATATTTCACAAAGAAAATAAAATGTCTAAAGGAGTCAAAACAGAGCCAGGAATTCCTACATTCCTACAAAGATGGCCATTGTCATGATCTTGCAACCACAGATAGCCTGGGATAATTTTCTGACAGTGTCAAAAATTCAGCATTATCATCACTACGACCTACGTAAAAAAAAAAAAAAAAAAAATTGTGACATGGCGCTAAAACGTAAAAATGCTTACCTCAAACTTTTCCCTTCCTCTTTCGCAGCTTCCTCTTTTTTTCAGCACACAACAACAAAAGTACAACTTTTTGTTGACCACTAGCGCATGCTGATAAAGTTTAAAGATGAAGCCTACGAGTCACTAGTGTTGTACCCAAGTTTATTAGATCCATGTCGCACAGATTGATTTGTAATAATCTAATAAGATTGCTGAAATTGCACAGTCTTTAAAAGGATTAAGGAGATGACAGTTGTTCCAATGCCTTTACTGAAGTGTAATGAGCAACATAGCTTCTATGACGAGAAGAATCAGATATGCTTGAGCATGCTGTCTTTTTAAAGGTTGCATCTTCTGACATCCGGTCCATTTAGATGTCTTTGGTCCTCGTTCAATTCAGATTTAAGTCGAATTGTTGTTTTTGAATACAAAAAGCAGTGATACATCCACTATCGTACTGTATAAAAAGTGAATACCTGCATGGATGATGTTACATCCTTAGTAAGAAGCAATGAGGAGGCATTCGAGAATAAAGAGTATTAATTAACCAAATTAAGTAGCAAAACAGGGAAGCACATGCAGAAGCAGGTGACTCTTCCACTCTTCTATTCTCAACAAAAACATATACCCCAAACCTGTATGGCTACCTACTGGAAAATATGCACAAAAGAACACAACAGATGAATTCACCTCTTCTGGTAGAGTAAAGAAGCTTCTTTATGCGCTGGTGGAGTGCTTATTATTGGATTTTTTTGCCCAGAGGGTAATAAGGCAGAGAAGGTAACAGCCCACAGGAATAAAAATAAAACCAACAGACCCACCTTGCCTTATCTGCAGATGTATACTATATTTCACAATTTCATATTCCCCTCCAGATTACCTTTAGATTTCCTACATATCTCAACACTGAAAAAAAAAAACAAGACATGCTTGAGTGGAAGTAGAAGTGTGGATTTAGAAGTAGAGGGATGAATTTTTTTCTAGCTTGTCAGAAGTCAAGCTGCGAAGGCCATCCTCAAGAGCTGCCACATTTCCCTCTGGGCACAATTAAGTCAGTCTTGCAGGTAAAGGCATTCAAGTGGCCTGTACTGTAGGAGGATGAGATTTTTTTTTTTTTTTTTTTTTTTTTTTACCAGACTATGAATTTTTAACTGTATAAATACCCATTACTGCATACCTACCTGAGGTTTTAACTAGACTTGTAGTGAATAAATCTTCATGTAATGGAATTGTGAACAGTAGTATCTTTGCTTAGAAATTATGTTCTGTTCAATAATATTGGACCTCAAACTGGGGCCAGCCCAGGAGCCCCTTCAAGGGTGTGTTTAGGGAGTCCTTAAATAATTTGAAGTAAAAATCTACTAAATGAATTTTTTGGGCTGTCAGAATGTGTTAACTTTTACGACATTTGCCAAATATTCAAATTATTATTTTATATTAATTTTACACATTATATAAACTGGCTGCTTATTTTATTAAATTGGCAGCCATTGTTTTTAATCAACCTATACTAGCATTTAGTTTTATGGAGGGAAAAAAATGAAAATTGTCAGCACCTCATTTCACATGGAAACTGTGACTTAATGCAGACTGCATGTTTTATAGCTTTGCTGACAGGGAAGTATCCCATTAAAAGTAAAAAGACACTATAAGGGCACTAAAAAGAGCCCTATAGGCATACTGAGATGCTCACATGCTTAATTCATGTCTTCCTGTGTTTTTTTTTCTGGAGAACAATGGGTTACACAGAGAGAAGAAGGGAAACAAGGCTTTGCAATGCAGGTAGCCAAGAAACAAGGTGATTTTAGATGATGTTCAGTGCTGAAAACAATATTGAAAACCAGCACTAGGTGAAACCAGTTTTGATATGTCAGAATGCATGACATTCTGAGGTTTACAACTTGTAAAAATGCAGTGGTTTTTTATTATATATTACATATGTGACCCTGGACCACTGGCATATATTTGCAATAGCCAAAAAAAAAAAAAACACATTGTATGGGTCAAAATTATTGATTTTTGGAAAATCATTAAGATAATAAGTAAATAAAGATCATGTTCCATGAAGATATTTTGTAAATTTCTACCATAGTTATATCAAAACTTAATTTTTGATTAGCAATATGGCAACTTCATTTAGACAACTGTAAAGGCGATTTTCTCAGTATTTAGAATTATTATATAATTAAATTATTATATAAATATAATTATTTTTATTTTTATTTTTTTATTATTATTTTTTTTTTTGCACCTTCAGATTCCAGATTTTCAAATAGTTGTATCTCTGCCAAATATTGTTCTATCCTAACAAACCATACATATGTGGAAAGCTTTTTTTTATTTAGCTTTCAGATTATGTATAAATATAAATTTAGAAAAATGGTTTTGTGGTTCAGGATGTGTTATATCATGACGCCTTTCATGATGAAACAATAAAACATTTTTTAAAAAAAGAATCTCCTGTGTTTGTATGGTTGTAAATGGAAATGACATGGCATATACTTTTATATTGGAGGGTAATCTGTCCTTTGTGCTGATGTATAAATGGATGGTGCTGTACACTTCAGATTTCATTCTCCTTATATAAGACTGTGTACTGCCAAACCTTGACAAGCCTTAATAGTATGACACTGTTATACAACTGAAGAACACAAGCAGCAACACACTCATTGGTTTCACAAACTGACTAGAACTAAGATCGTTTACAAGATGATTGATGAAGCATGAACAATCATGAGTGCTGACTCGAAATTGGTTTAAAATGTCTGATGTCCTCTATCCAGAAGTCAAGAATTGCTAGCAGACTAATGTAAAAATAGGGATTTAAATTAATCCTCAAATGTATCCTCAGAAAATTAACAGTATGTCTTGCAGTGGCTGCTACTGAGGCTTGTTTAGCAAAACAAAAATGTTCAATAATTAATGGTTCTCTAAGTGACACCAACCATATGTTGATAATCATGAAGCTCTGTGTTGTGTTGTGACATGCTGCTGTTGTGCCAGTTTTCATCCATCTATATGTTTACATGTAGGTGACAGAAAATGTGCTTTAATTAACACTGTTAAAGTGAGTATATGCTAAACTGTGACAGTGAAACCAATAAAAAAATTCAGGATTTTTTTCAATCCTGAAAAAAAGTATTACAGTTTCAACAAAAATATTAAACAGCACAAATGTTTATAACAATAAGAACTGATTCCTGAGCAGCATATCAACATATTAGAATGATTTGTGAAGGATCATGTGACACTGAAGACTGAAGCAATGGCTGCTGGAAATTATATAATATATATAATATGTTTAAGTTGTAATAATCACAATTTTACTGTTTTACTGTATTTTTATTTAAAACTTTTCAGGTTTAGTCTAAGTAGTTCAGATCCTGTTTACATTAATGCACACACACTTGAGATCAATACATTTTTCATCTTATTAGGTTGAATGTTGGTGCAAATGACTTGGCTACAGTTGCCATGGAGGGGCAGTGACCCTAGGAATATAGTTCTAAGCATGAACACTTATACACTGGCTTTAGACTTCCACCTATCTCAGATTCACATTACTCAGATTCATCTTCACTTTAGCAAAAGCTAATTTTGTGACATCACTAAATAAATTTGGCCAATCAACAAATAAGCTACTCTTCTAAAACATGCCTTGTTGAAACCGTTCAGCACATACGTTAGTATTTTTTAACTGCATAATATACTATATGAAAATGTACTTGTCTGAAAACATGTAGTTTACTAGGAAACTCAAACAGATTTGTCGGGGATAAAACCTCATACAACCAGGCAGAAACAGACTGACATTGGAGATCAGAGTGGCTAAAATAAACTACTCTGAAAAGCTGAAAAAAAAAACAGAAGAAGGAAAAAAAAAATTTTCAGCGACCCAGTAACAGGTCATAGGGTGATGCAGTCAACATGGGACTGCAACACATCCTGCAACACATCGACAGCTCTGGGAATTATGCAAGGATCTTATTTGTGGACTTCACTTCAGCCTTCAATACCATCATGCCTGACCTTCTCTCTAGTGTTGCTTTCGTCAACGAAAATTATGACTAAATATCGTCGTCAATGAACATTTATAACGTGACGAAAAGGAGACAAGACGCAACGTAAATGCTTGTCATGTGACGATGACTATAATTATATGTATAATGCAATATTGTTGATTAATAAAAACGAGACTAAATATGGTGTATAAAATAAAAACTATGCTAAAATAATCACATTTTCGTTGACCAAAGGAGACAAAATCTAAATGTTACAATGTTATTTTGTCTCGTTTAGTTGCGTTATTATTTTATTATTTTGCAGTAATTGTGTTTCCTGTGGCTCACTTCAGGGGCTGCATCAGGTCGCACTGCGCAGACAATGCCAACGTCACTTCATTATTCACGGCATTATTTAGAAGATGAAAATAGTCATGGTTAATTTTGACTAAAGTAAGACTAAAATGCTCAGACTTTTAGTTGACTGAACCTTGACTAGACTAAAAAGAGTATGAACGTAACTAAAACTAATAAAAACTAAAATGACAGCTTCATACAAAGACTATACTAAACCTTAAATTAAAACATGGCCACCAAAAACAACACTACAGTACTTCTCTCAGCCAAACTGTCCCAGCTCTCTGTGCCCACCCCGATCTGTCAGTGGATCACCAGCTTCCTGACAGACAGGCAGCAGTTAGTGAGGCTGGGTAAACTCACATCCAGGACACATCCTCACTATCAGCACTGGTGCTCCCAGGATTGCATTTTCTCCCCACTTATTTTCTCACTGTACACTAATGACTGCACCTCTAAAGACCCATCTGTCAAGCTCCTGAAGTTTGTGGACCACGCTACAGTCATCAGCCTTATCAAGGACAGAGACGAGTCTGCTAACAGACAGGAGGTTAAAGAGCAGTCTGTCTGGAGCAATTATAACAACATGGAGCTCAACACACTCAAAACAGTGCAGATGATAGCGGACTTCAGGAGAAACCACCCTGCACTCCCTCCACTCACCATCATGAACAGCACTGTGGCAGCAGTAAAGTCATTCAGGTTCCTGGGCTCCACCATCTCTCAGGACCTGAATGGGACAATCACATTGACTCTATTGTGAAAAAGGCCCAGATGATGAAGTTCAACCTGCCACAGGAGCTGCTGATACAGTTCTACTCGGGCATCATTGAGTTCTGTATTTGTCTAGAAATGTTTGGTTTGGCTCAGCTATGGTATACCAAATCAGACATCGGGAGACTACAACGGACAGTCAGGACTGCTGAGAGGATTGCTGGTGCTCCACTGCCCACCTTTTAAGAACTTTACACATCCAGAGTGAGAAAAGGTGCTGGTAAAATCCCTTTTGAGCCCACACATCCAGCACCCCCCCCCCCCCCCCTCCCCCTCTTTGAACTGTTGCCCTCTGGCTGGCGCTACAAAGAACTGTGCACCAAAATGGCCAGACACAAGAACAAATTTTCTCCCAGGCCATATCCCACCTGACACCTGCCACATAACACCTCAGGACTGCACATCTGTAAATAGCATATATGCACATTTACATTTCTGTCTACTGAAATGTTCTTTTTCTCTATATTGTATTACTAGATTCTTATTTATAACGTATGTATTGTCTATTCTCTTTCTTGTTCATGCTTCTATTATTAGTGTAACTTAAATTATATTTATGTCTGCACTATGTTTGTACTTTCTGTACTGGAAGCTCCTGATACCAAGATGAATTCCTTGTGTGTGTAAACACACTTGGCAATAAAGTTATTTCGGATACTGATTCTGTTCACAAATCATGTTTGAAATCAATAAAAATTTTGCAATGCCATTTGGTGATATTAGTGGTGCAGGAATGACACACACCGCCTTGAAAAAAAAAAAAGACAACATCTATCAGATTGTACTATAAATAATCAGGCAATGATAGACATCAGGTAAATGTACACTAACATTAACATTTATTGGCATTATCAACAGCAATATGTTGACTTGAGAAACATTACCAAATGTTTTAAAAATGCTTTGAATGTTTGATGTACTAATTAGATTTAAAATACAACATTGGCTGCCTGCCCCTGAAAAGCTGGCAAGCAGACTTTGATTTCAGTCAAGTCAGTATTTAGAGAAGCTTTGTGGCTTCTTGTAAAGATGGTGTTTTTGGCAAGATATATTACACAGTGTTGAAACACACTGACAGATTATGGTATTCTGAGAAACAGCTTTCCCCAGAAAG
Organism: Carassius auratus; assembly: GCF_003368295.1. NCBI lineage: Eukaryota > Metazoa > Chordata > Actinopteri > Cypriniformes > Cyprinidae > Carassius > Carassius auratus. The sequence goes on from NW_020524366.1 coordinate 38,647, forward strand.
AATAAAAATATAATTAAATATCTAAACGCAGATCTCATCCTGATATTATTTTCACACTATTATATGAAGCGAAGAGAATTGTGTGGGTGGCAGTCTCAGCTCTTCAGGAAGGCTGTGTGCTAAGAATAGCTGTGTTACACAACGAGTGCATGTTTTTTTTTTTTTTTTTTTTTTTTTAAGGATTTCTCTTGTGGTGTTTGGAGATAAATATCAAATAAATTGAGCATACAGTATAAGTGGCCATATTGTCTATATAAGAGACCACAGTGTAGAAATTATAAATTGTAAAAATATATAAGAATTCACCACACTATAAATAGTTGTGTTTCTCATGAGACCAGGTTGCTATTGCGCATCTCTAGTCCAAAGCAATTTCCTAGCTCTGCTAGAGCATTCAGATAACAATATCATGATGCAACATAATTGTAACATACAAAGCCTTGATGACATTTCCTGCCTCCCACAACAAGTACACATATCATGTTAACTAAGTACTGTCCAATTATTTTGACAAATGCCTCACTAGGCTGCTTCTCAACCATTTGTCTTGACACATAAGCAGCATCACCTAGACAGTCTGATGGGAATACAGCCTAGTTTCCAACTCCTTTTTCACTTTTCAATCAGAAAAACTATAATATAAAGCATAGCATTTTTTTTTTTTTGTTAACTGTATAGAATTTTAATTAATAAAAATGTTTAAATATTTTGATTTGACAAAGTTAATAAATATTAAATACTAAATAAATAAAATGATGAAACCACATAAAAATAAAGTGAAAACTGAAAATATTAAAATAAATGCTCAACATATTAATAAATAATGTAATTGTAATGACATTGGTCTTGGTTTTACTTTTTATCTGATGTAAAAGAAAAATCATATCACTCACCACTAATTTGTGTAACACTTAAAACCATGCAAAGAGAAAAAGTTGAAACTATTTATAAATATCTTTGATTCTAGTGTGTATCATTGATGCTGTAGATTTGAATGTATGGAAGTGAACATATGAGAAATGTACTTCTCTTGACTTTTGAGACAGGAATGAAGTCTTTTGAGCTTTCCTTACACTCCGAGAACCATCTCTATGTAACGTCAGGATGGCTTAGTATAAAACTGTAGGCACTCCACATTTGACATCAGGGGGTTTGGAAGGGAGAAATTTACCTGGATGGGTTCAGGGAAAGATCTTAAAAAGTAACTACAGTATATGCAGTCCATCTTGAGGGATCTGTTTATAGGAAGTAGATTCAAAAGTCCTCAGGTCAACACTGTTGGCAAGGTAAGACATTTCCCTGGAGATCAGTGTCGAAGTTGTCAAGAAAACAGACTCACAACCTGGAGACAAAGACTGAGGGTTATATTGGAGTTGTGTCAGTGTGTCAAATCAGTCAGATACTTTTAATTAGTTGTTTTTGTTTTCTAGATTATCAGAGAGCAAGGACTATGTGATAACTTATAACACTACAAAAACAATGTGCATTTTAATCCAGGTGAAAACTACAAGAATGACAAGAGGAGTAAATTAGCACAATGAAATTTTTATTTTATAACATCAGTGTATTACACTGTATGTAACAAATTATCAATATTCATGCCAGTGTGGTAAAAATAAACACTTTCCCCCACCTCCCTCAGAAAGATTATCATAATATTTTTACACTGATAAAAAGGCAGTCTCATTTACAGTGAAAAAAGGAGCTTAATAAACTCAGTGGTCACTGGTTCCAAAGGGGTAAGAGAAGCCTGGGCAGCACTTCAGCAATGAGAACAGACATCTGAAAACATGCAGGTGTGAAAGAAAAAGAAAACTGACCCTCCCTCCAGTCCCTCTGAACCGCAGATCAGCTTGAAATCTATTTCTGTCCAGTTAGACGTTACCTATAACCTCAGCAGCCTTTTTTTAAAAACCAGGTTCTCGTGACAGTTTTGAGGTAAATGTTTAATCTTAGACTTTACAGTGCCTAAAATAATATTCACTCTTTTTATACTTTGTTGTTGTACAGCACTAAATCTCATCGACTTAATTTGGCCTTTTTACACTGATCAAGTTTTTATCCTTATGACTCACCAAAATGATCATTGGTACGGCCAATTGGTTTGCTGTCATAAATACTTACTGTTGAATAAACAGTTAAATGGACTTGTTTGTTGTTTCTGGTGATTATAAATACCTCTATCTGCGAGGTCCAAGTTTTGGTGAGTCAGAACTGCGGCAGAACATAAGCCATGAGGAAAAACTAACACTCCAAGCAACTCTGAAAAGAGTAACAGAAACGCAAAGGCAGGAGAAATGGATGTGAGAAGATACACTGAATATCTCTTTGGAGTTAAATCCGTGATTAAGAAATGAAAAAAGCTTTAGAAAATAGCATATGACTGATAATCCAAACTGGCAATAAACTGATAATCCAAAATATATCCTCCTAGATTGAGGTTTAATGTTGTAAAACAACACGCACACACACACACACACACAAAAATCTAACAGCATGGATCCTTTTTTTAAAGGCACGGTAGCTAATATTTGCTGACAGACTATCTATATTTGTGTTATTAAATAAAATATCATAGATCAAAAATTGTGTTAAATTAATTTTATTCATTATGGGTTCCATTTGATTTTAACATCCCACATTTTGGTTCTACCCCCCCCCCCCCTCCATTTTATAGAGACTGGAACTATAATAAATGGTGATTTAATGTGAGTTACATTTGCTGATTGTGGTGTAATGGCCAGCGTATATTGATAAAAAGAGGAAATGTTCTGTATTGGCGTGTAACGTCTTCATTAACAACGTAACAATTTTGTAATGTGTTTTTAATGTTTTAGTGCCCAGGCCTCTACCCTTTTGTGGGTGTGTGCAAGAAAAGTTGCAGCAAAACACTGCTTTGGCAGGCAAATATCATTCTCATTGGCATTAAGTTTTATACAGTTCAAAAATGCAGCATGCAGTCAGATGCAAAGTCCAGCGCCTCACTGGGCCCATGGTGCTCACCGTCGGCTCCAGCGTTTGTGAGAATGAGGCACGTCATTTCAAACCCTCCCCACTCTGAAAAGTTTCAATACCCAGTGGAGCTGAATACCCTCCTAGTTTCTGAAAACTGTGTGTAATCCTTGAAACAGGCACCCTGGGGTCCACGCAGTGCGTCAGGTCCATTTCATTACAGAGACTCATGTCATCTGCCACACTATTACAGCGTTAAACATCTATTATATCCATCTCTTTAATTTCATGGGAGACTCAAAGAATAATCCTTTCACTGTCTGTGCTCCTCTTTACTGGGATGAATGACAGGAAAAATAAATCAAACCGAATGAAGGAGCACAGGACACTGAAACCAGTGAATGAAAACAAATCGAGATACATAATCGAGAGTGTTTTATTTTTTATGATGCTCCAAGTGTGTAATAAAAGGATATTATTATTGATTATTTTCATGATTCAAAAATGTTATATCAGCTTGAAAGGGATAGTTCAGCCAAAGATAAAAATTCTGTCATCATTTATTTACTACCTATATGACTTGTGACACAAAAGGTGATATGTTAAAGAACATACTGGCCGTTCTTTGCCATATAATTGCAGTTCATGTAAATCTTAACTGTCAAGTAACAAAATAAGAGAAAACAGGAAACAAAGTATCATAAAATTGGCCAGAACAACATCAACCTTCCTCATTTTGTGTTACATTGAAGAAAGATTCAGGTTTGGAATGACATGAGTAAATGATGACAGAATTTTCTTTTTGTTAGTGAACTATTTAGTTTACAAAACAACTCTCAATTTGAAATAATGGGGTTTGGAAATATTATGCCCTTATTTCTGTAAATACAGTAAACTTTATTATATTTATTTTGCTCAAGTAGCAAAACAGAAAACCCAGTAAGGTTTTTATCAGCATCCACTGGTAACAGCTAATAATGGGACACAGATATAATGCGATTAGCACAAAGTAACTAATGTCTTTGGCCCCATGAACATCATAAACTCCAAAACCATGATTAAACCTAACAATTAGCAGTGAGCTAATATTATTATCCAAGCATTTACAGTGATTAGCATGTGTTTATCAAAGAGGGAACCAAATTAGGGAATAAGTGGAGGGATATATGATAAAAGGCTATTGCATTGAAGTACTGTTGCTTGTTTATGGATTGCTTTATGATAGAACATTGTTATGTTAAAGTATCTATATTCAATAACAGGAAAACTAATACAACCACACTCCTGTTGTTGTTGTTGTATTAATCATAATAGTCTCTCTTCTGAACCCTATTCACAATTCAATATGTGTTTGGTATGAACATAACCAGAATGGATTAATAGCATACAATAGAGCTGATGGGAAATAAGAGGTGAAGGGGCATTAGTCATTATGCTATAAACCATCTAAAGCACCCATGGGTATGCTGATAAGCAGTGAGTCACTGCCTGTAGATATAATAATATAATACTTAGAAAGTTCCCCACAGCACTTTCAAATGACCAACTGAAAGGTTCATTCAAAACCAATACCTTAGTAGGCAGTTTAACGTGACTTTAGTTTGGGTGCTGGATTAAAATGTAAAGGTTTTTGAAATATGCGTCTGGAAAATGAATTAAATGTGGGTAGCATACGTTGAGAATTTCTATTGGGAAACAATAATAGGAATACATGACCTTTCATATTTAACACACAATGTTGATGTCATGCAAAAAATTCAGTGCATGCCTGTATAATTTCCAAATGACCTGAATGTGTTCATGCTTTCCCAAAATGCAGGCCTCTCTTTGTGACTTGCACTTTGTATGTTTGCATAATTGATAAGGGAAAAACAATTAGTCCCTAGTCCTACCATGCCAGAGCTAAATCCATCCAGCATGCAGATACAGTATATCTCTCTAAAATATGTAAAACTGACCCTCAAAAATTGGCCTATTTCTCTCTTATCTATCATAACGTTCCACAAAATAAATACAGAAAAGGCAATAATGGTAATGGGATTTGAAACAGTGTTGGTAATAAAATGGGTTTTGAAGATCAAAAATGAGTTTAGTTATTGGATTATTTCCTAAATCACATCGAAGAAATCATCTAGTGAACAATCTTGCAAACTTCCAATCATTATGCTCATAAAAGGGAACTGCATACTGGAGGGGGACATACTGTTTATGCTAACTGTGTTAAAGGGATAGTTCACCTAAAAATGAAAAATCTATCATCATTTATTCAGCCTCATGTGGTTCAAACCTGTATGACTTTCTGTATGTTGAATACAAAATCTTTAAAAAGTCTTGGTGTTTTTTTTCTAATGCTACTGATCCCACTGTCATTCACTGTATGGACAAAGATAGGTTATACATTTATCAGTATTTATCTTCTTTTGTGCTCTACAGAGCAAAGTAAGAATGTATTTGGAACGACATTACTAAAATGATGACAGAATTTTCATTTTTTGAGTAACTATCCAATTCAAATGACTATAGCTATTAAAAGACATTTCACTATGAAGAATGACCGATTGCATTATTAAACCAAGCCTCATTCTGCCTTACAGCAACCCAAAATCCCATGTCTGGGGCATCAAGCTGTCACTCAAAGAGAAAATCCCTTGAAATATCACCTGTTTAGAAGATCCCATGTGCAAGGTCAGAATAAAATCATCTCTGCATGCAGCCGATTCTGTATGCGTACAAGCACCTACTATCCATAGAGAAGATATCATTGGCAGGCCAGATTCCAGCTGGACATGCAAGTATATATTTACAACAGCAAGGATCCTCCCTCTAATCATCAGTATTCACCTTTCCTTCCTGAGTTTAAGGAAGGGAAGAGATAAAAATAGCATATCAATATCTAAATATAGTTATCCTAATTCAAAGGGGCCCGTTGTCCCCCTCCATTTCTGGAGTGACAGGCTGAGAAACGGCAAAGATGTCCTGGCACTGAAGTGTGTTTTTTGGCGAGGAGGCCTGAGGAGGTGGGGAAGGTTTCCTCTTCTCGGAGAGAAGTCTCAGAATCTCCCCCACCTGGTCCTCTAGAGCTGCTAGCCGACTATTTAATGTCTGAATGTCACCTTTTAGTTCCAGCTTGGCTTCGTGCAGATTGTTTTGAAGCACAGACTGAAAGTGAATCCCCCGAAGGTCCACTCCAGGGCTGGGCTGTTCGTATGGGCTCCTTTCCATTGAGCATCTGTCGTATGGGCTCCGTGAATCACCAACCCAGTCAATACGTAAGTCACTTTTTGTGATTCCGCTGTCGCAAGAGTCAGTCTTGTGTAGGGCATTATTTTCATCAGTTTCATCACTATTGTTACCGTTTCCAATGGGACCCCTTTCATTAGACCACCCACCCTCTACTTCCTGGCTCTTCCCATCCTGGGAGATCACATTTAGTGCCTGGGATACATCCCCCCATTCTTCTTCCTTCTGCTGTGGCTGCTTCTCTAGTTCCAGCTGAAGCATAGGAGATGATCCTGATACAATGTTATGAAAACGCATCCAGCCTCTTCCTGCTCCTCCTCTTGGTTTAACCGGACTTGTTACCTTTAGACAATTTGAGCCATCTATGCCAAAGCTGGGTTTGAGCTCCATAGCCTCATGGCTTTCACTCCTGTTCAGATCCTCAGTCTGAACATAGGCTAGGGGGCTCTGGATCGGGGTTATCTGTGAGACGGTCACAACGCTGGAACCACTGTTCCCGTTTCCCGAACCAGGGGCCCCATTTTGCATGGGGGCCACGTGCTGGTTTTGAAGAGGATGGTGGCCCTTGAACTGGTGCTGATATTGCTGATGATGAATCTGGTGGGACAGTGGATGGAGGTGGTGTTCCACCTGAAACTGGTTCCTGTCCAGGTCATGCTGGGATGAACGCATCTCCTTTTGTTGCTTGAATTTTTGGAAGAGCTTGCGGACAGGATGGTCTACGGGGATTGACAACGTCACCTCGTTTTTGTGGTGTCTCCTCTCCTCTTCTTCCTTCTTCACATCGACAATCTTGCGGAAGACAATCTGTGGAGGCATAACAATAGTAAGAAATTGGTTTGTTTGGAATCTTCTCTGAATGAATGAAATACAAATTCAAGCTCTAAAGAAGCACTAGATACTAAGAAGGCATGAAGAAATGTTATGCTGCTTAAATAATCCACTGGCTAATTACATCAGAGCAAGAACATATTTATCATGATTAGGGTTGCATAGATTTACTATTCCTCAACTTTTCTTCACTTGTGACCTTTACATCCAAAGCAGAGGGGAATAGGTCACCATAACTCCTGATAATAATTAAAACCCCTTAGATATGGAAAGTAGTTTCCACTTCAAAGTACAACAATAAAAATGTTAAGTGTGAAAGTGTGAAATTAAGTTTAAATACAGAAATAAAGTAACATTTTGAATTGTGTAAGAATTATACCTTTAGGTGTACAAAAGCTTGTTACTGGGGCAGTACCCTTGAAGTAACATCTTTGTAACTTATTTACCCCTAAAAGTTCAAAGTAGTACCTTAAGGGTCCATATTACTACTATAAGGTTATAATGGACACCTTTTATAGGTATGTAAGGCAAAAATGTCCCCTTAAAAGTACTGCTCCAGTAACAAGATGTTGCATCGTTAAATTTACCATTTTGCACATTTGTTTTCTGACAGTGTGTTTGTGAGATCAGTCACACTGTGAGATATAAAGCCATAACTGTGAGAAGCAGTGTCGAAATTGTGATCTATAAAATAGCATATATAAGAAATAGATTTCCTCTGAAACCTTCCACATCATCCAGCTTCATCTGTCTAGACTGACTATGGGTAATTTCATGTAGGGATGCACAAAATTAGATTTTTGTCGATATCCGATATGCAGATATTTTTCAACAAATTTTGCCCGATACCGATATATTTCAGGGCTGTAACGATATGCGATATGAAATCGAAATCGCCATATGCAGGTCCACAAACCTACATCGCGATGTGAGAAGGCAGAATCACGACACACCCCTCCTAGAGTTATGCAATGCTACCACATTTTTTATTACTATAAGTATTATTTGAAGATAACATTATAAATTACGTTTGAAGGAGTCGATTAACGCGGATACGCGTTATGAGTCATTTTCTCCTGATAACCCGAAAAGAACTTAAATTACACTTTCAGGTTTAATCGTACAGATAAGAGCAATACATCAATCGAATCTGTAAAGGGATTATTTTTTTGGGATACAGACATAATAACAACAAAACTTTGTGCACTTAAAAAATAAAGATAACAAACAAGGTGTGCTGTCTGCAGCCTTTGTCTGCGCTGATCTTCTTTGACGAACACGTCATTAAAATGAACTGTAACTCCGTGAATACTCAACGAAGAGACATGAGAGATATCTATAGAAAGCTTGACATGTTTACTTTTAAACTAAACAAGTGCTGCCGAAAACATATATTCTGTGATAGAGTAATCCATATGAAAACAAGGCGATGTCCTTTTTTCACGTCTCCCTTCATTATATCTAATGTGATCACGCCCCCGCGCTGAACGCGCTATTCAGATTCAAACTGAAGCGCGCGGCTTCTATATGCCCACACAAAAGAAAAAGCAGCAAGACTGTTCTTCAAGTTCTTTTTATTTTACTGTTTGCTTCGCGGTGAGAGGAATAAGACATAATTCACCCCAAAAAGATGTGATGTGGTTTTGAGAAATGGATTTCCTCAGAAAAAAAAAAATGAAGTCCTCTATTCAGCAGAGATCATAAACATAAATAAGTCTCTTTATATTTATTTATATACTTGTATTAGTTTTCACATAAGGTGTAAACATTTTACTAGTTAGATTTTCCAAACTATAATTCCTGACTAAAATGTATAATTAAGTGAAATATTATGAAGTTTCAATAACAATATGCAATACTATATCATTCAAAAGCTTGATGTAAATAATATAAATGTAACAAATAAATGTAACTGTAACAAATGTAACAAAAAATGGTGTTCTTTTAATTTATCCCCCCTAAAAAAACTGAAAAATATTCTCAGCTCTTTTCAACATTAATAATAATAATAATAATAATAATAATAATAATAATAATAATAATAATAATAATGATAATGATAATGATAATGATAATTATGATAATAAGAAGAATGTAAGGGTTACATTCTTTCTTGTAACCCTTCCCTCTCAGTGACAGCTGACTGAAAGGCTCATTATGCAGCTCATTATGCAGCTTATTATGATGCCCTATGTCTTCTCAGGTGTAAATCACAATGATATTAATGATAGTTGACGCCTACTCGCATATGACTTTTACCAACAAAAAGTGTCTTAGAAAATTTTAATCAATATATTGTTTTCTGTGAGTGAGTAAAAAAGATGATTTTCACATAGTTTAGAAAGAAAAATTGTAGGCTACAAGCTCCAGTTCACAAAAGTCCCAGGAACCAATGTTCTTTATGCGTTTTATTGCCTTATTCAAGTGTTTTAACATTTTAAATGTTTCACTAAACATAACATTTTTTTCTCAAAAATACAATCATGTACATACATGCATTTCACATATTATTATAGCCCAGTTTGTGCTGATTACAGTAAGATTAGACTTTACCCATTTAGATATTTATAAGAAACTGAAAAAAGCACAAATGTCAGGGCATGACAAAACTTCTCCAGGCCCCCTAAATACCCATAGACTCCAGAGGGTTAATAAAAATATATTTTTTCCCTCAAAATATCTTTTGAATTGTTTTGTCAAAGCATATGTATGATCTTCGCCAGCCAGAATTTCCCTGGCCACCGCGGAGCTACCAGTATCATTCTCAGGCCCTCCTCCCTCACTCTGTGAAGGGCTGGAGATATCAACGCAATCGGTGGGAACGCGTATAGGAGAACGCGTGGCCACTCGTGCACCAGTGCGTCTATTCCCATGACCATTGTGGCCATGGCCTTGCCCACTGCCTGAAAGGCACATCTCTGAAGACAGAGCAAGAGATCTGTGACAACACAGTTTTCTTCCCACTGCGTCTTGTAGCTCCGCCTGGTATGCTGTGAGCAGAGAGATGGCGTTCATGGCCCGGACTGAGAGAGCGAATGCTTTGTAAGCGTGCTCCATCATGCTTGAATGGAAGTGGTCCGCTTTTGATATTAGTGTTGGATTCGCAGCCGCCATATGCTTTGGATGCAGGTGCACTGCGACTAAAGGCGCCATGGGGGGCATGCAAAGAAGGCCTTCCTTCTCCATACCCTCCACGTTGATCGCAGACACCCCTTGCACAGGCATTTTACTAGGATGGTGCCCTGCCCGCCCCCTCCGTGGATCCTGCCGTAACGAGGGGTTGTGCCGGTTGCGCAGGGGGAGAAAAGGGGAATCCTCGAAATCCTCCTCCTTTTCAGAGAGAAGGAAATCTGATTGCCCCTCTTCCTCAAATTCATATGCGCCCTCCTCTTCCCTGTCCGTGCTGAGGACACCGAGGGGCGCATACATCCAGTTGCTCACCCCACGATAAAGTTGCCGTGGTGGGCAGCTCCACAGGAATAGGTACCTTAGGGGCGGGAACCGGAGCGAGACTAGCTGACATGAGGGGATCATTGCCAGACAAGCTAGCTTGGTGTGCTAACCTGCGACGGAGGCACTTCATTGTGAAACGCGTGCAGTGCTCACAGCAACCGGGAAAATCGACCGCCATTTGAGCATGTTTCAGCCCAAGACATGCAGAGCATACCTGGTGTGTGTCTTTGCATGAGATCTTGTTCCCACATGAGCAAAGCCGCGGATCTCCCTCGCTAGCTACGGTAGTCATAGCTCCAGTCATAGTCGCGGTACTGAATGACCCTGACAATAAGCTGGAATCCTGATTGAGGGGTAGGCGAAAGCGGCGTGGTGGCCAACAGATCGTCTATACGCACAGTACTAGAATTATTAGCCAACAACCAGCCTGGAGACTAGTTGATAGCTAACAGAGTTGGGTAGGCTTCTGGTGTGAAGCGAGAAGAGCTTTTTGAATTGTGGCCAATTGGGGCCGGCTAAATGGAATTGGGCTTCTGAGGAATACGCAGAAGGGGCGTATCCCATAGTGAGACACCGAAATGTATTCTTGAAAGGGAACCACTGGTGTGGGCTACTGTCCTTTTAATTTAATTAGAAGTAGACCAACAGTGTCCCCTACAGATTAAAACTCCTTACTGAGTGGGTGTTAGGACCTTGGGGAGGCGGCCACTGCTGCCGCTGCACGTGCTATTACTGTTTACTCTATCATACATCAAACCTCTGTACTAATCATAATCCAGACAAAACTTTGCTTTAAGCATGAGCCACACAGCTGACGTGATCCAATCGCTAGCACACCCTGAACACATGTGAGTTAACACATTCCTCTTATCGACAAGACATATCGGCATGATTTTTCATATCGCACTGATGCCTGTATTTACAATTAAAGCCATTATCGTCTGATTCCGATATCAGTTCTATAATTTCGTGCATCCATAATTTCATGTATACTATTTGTGCAACTGTGACATGGCTACATGCTCACAGCAGTGTGTTTATGTATTTATTGGCAGTAGCAAGTCTCTGTATCTACAATCCCAATGGCTACTCAAAACTAGCCCAATTTATTTTTTTTTGGCAGGGTTTCCCCTGCTAAAATTTGCATTCCAGGGGATAGATATATCATGTTATTGGAGTCGCTTCAACCCACAGACATGAAAAATAACCTGTGGCAACAGTATTAAAGTAGCCCAATTTTGCAAAAAAAAAATGCAGACTTGGCAACAATGACTCTACAGCAGTAGCAACAGAAGCAAGAAGTAGTGTGTGCAGCAGATCTAGTCTACCAAGACCAAGTACATTAACACTGCCATATTCATTAACATACCAAACTATCCAGAGAGTTATCATGACAGAATAGTCACACTGGGAAATACAGTCACTCAGCAAAGTACAACAGTATTTAAAAATAGAAAGAATGGGAATGGGAACCTTTCTGTTGTACAGTCAGGTTTCTATTTCAGCAAGAGCTCTTACTGATTTACATATAAAAGATGAAGTATTTGCTCTCATGCTTGCGGCCAGCTATGCAGTGAAGTGCTACTGGCGTGATTCCTGAGGCATGGCAGTATTGAGCAGGACGGCACAGTAACCAAATGAACAACACTGGAGCTGTTCCAAGTGGGTCAACAGACACTTTCAGGAACTTGTAGCATTTACACTACCAGTACTTAGAAGTTATCACAGATATGTACAGTGATTCAGACCTTTCACCCAACAGCAACACAGCAACCATGCAGAAACAGCCTGTCCCTTTTCCTTCCCCGCTCATCAGATATCTTTCAGCTGTGGGTATATGCAGTGCAGTAGCTTTGATTTTAGATTTTAATTAAAGTGTTAATTAGCCACACAAGCCCCCTAGCTGAGCACCCTAGGGAGTTCTGTACGGCCCAACCTGATGGGAAGGACATATGACCACATGGCTAGTTGTTTTTAAAGGAATTTCATCACACATTCAAAGACCAACCTGATGTGTAAAACTCTCACTTGCAGTGATTGTCTAATCTTTGTATCACTTACACATTACAGTAAAAAAAAAAAAAAAAAAAGTAAATAAATAAATAACAATTGTGAACTTGTTGAAAATTACTGCATGCTTTTTCATCACTATCAATGTTGTGTGAGATAATGTAACAGCAACCATGCTGACTTAAAAAAAAAAAAAATCCTCCAGGTAAACACTGGTCTGTAGTGTTAAAAATAGAACAGAGCATGTCACGTGCCCTTTAGTTATCACTGTGCAGTCTTTAGGCACCTTGAAGTTCTGCATCGCATGTCACTTCTCATCTCCCAGGAGGACTCTGGTAAATAATGAATCCAGCCCCCTTCTGCCTCTTTGTATTATTTAAATGATGCTTAATATGTGCAGAATGAGATGGGAGTGACTACAAAGAAAAAGTGAGAGTGGGCTAGGATCAGTGTTAAGCCAAACACAAAATAAGCACTAGGGTGCAGAGAGAAAATGCAACAAAGGAAATAAAGCTGTGTGCTGTGATGGATGCTAATTATGTTTGGGGAATGACAAGAAATGGTCCAAAAACATATTTGCTGGAAATAATAGTCATCACATAACTGCTATAACAGTTGTAGCATTTAATTTAAATTCTAAACTTAACAAATATGTATTTAGTCACTATTTAGAACAGTTCAAATTAGGGTTTCACTGATAAAGTATGGCCAATACTGATAAGCTGTTAATTATTTTTAAGAAATAGGTAAACAATAATAATCTAACAACAACTGAATGTAAGCATCACAACATTATAATATACATTAAGGAGAATATATTCATTTTGAGATTTGCTAAAGATTACATTTAACAATGTTATTAAATTATATTATACGCATTTATATATATGCATGATATAACTTTAAATAAATAAGTGATAGATGAAAAAGAAGGTAATCAAAAATGTAAAAACAAGAACATGAGAATGAACAGTTAAATATCCAAAATCAACTGATACCAAATTAATAATAACAATAATAATGCTGTTAACCAATATGGTACCAATATATAATGCATCCCTAGTTTAAACAGCCATACGTGTATCTGAGCAAATACTTAAAACAACTATCATCCTTTAAAGGGTAAAAGATATAGCTGTTTATTATAGCTGAATATAGTCTTCTCTGTCTAACATAAAACACCATTACATACTGTATATGAATGTGAAAATGCAGTGTAATTGATGTGTATAATATATGGATGCAATGTTATGTGCCCTTGGAATAAAAATCAGCTGTGAATTAAGTGAAGTGCCATTATGCCAGAATATAAAGAATTTACTCTTTAGCCTCAGCTATGCACGCTGTTAAATTATTCCCTTTGTGCAGTCTCTTATTGGATAATGACAATTCTCACAACGCTAAAGCTATTTTCTGAATAAAAGCAGAGACAAAAAGAAAGAAAAAACATGTCAACAGCCTGCATCTCTGCTGCAGAGGAAAACTGATTAGGGACTTATAATGATCTCTTCACATCTATGGGGAATTTTAATGAAGAATCCAATATTTCATTTGCACTTTGAACAGGCATTATTGTTCTAACCTGTGTGAAGAGACTTTTTCCCTCTTCCAACAAAGATGAATTGTATAATTGGAATAATTGCATAGGCATGCCAGGTCAGTCTTGTTTTATTTAACACAGCCGTAAGTTCACTCCTGGACAGAAACTCAAACTAATGAGCTGTTGTATTAGACTAATATTGCTACATGTCTTAACACCAAAAACTTTCCAGCCTGCAATTTAACAGAACTGTCTGAACTGTATTATGGACAAATCTACACAGCATTTCTTCAACATTTCTTGAGATAACATCAGCCCCACACAGTAACAGCAGCTCAGCCAATGGCCTGAGATTGGGTGCTGGACTTTCTGTTTGGCTGTTTCAGGGAACCTGTTTGAAAGTGTTATTTGTCAAAACAATGAAAGTTAAGGAGTGCAAATGACTTACCCCATTAACTTTTAATTTATAGACAAAGAAACATAAATATAATTATAACAATCTTCAAAATATAATTTTGTGTTTTAGAGATGAAAGTAAGTCATTCAGGTTTGGGACAACATTAGAGTGAGTGTATAATCACATTACTTTCATTTTTGGGTGGACTAACCCTTTGAACAACATTATCAAGAAAAATAAATTGTCAGTGTAACACATAAACACCTACATTTAACACCACGTGTGGTTGATTGAGACTGAAATAGAGCAGAAGCATGAGCTCAGAAACCAAGCCACGTGGTAACGGAGAAAAAAAAAAAAAGACAACATGAATGATTTATTGGACCTAGAAAAATATGCTTAATTCATCTCACTTCCCCTGAATTTGAATGAAGAGGCCCAGCACATAATCAAACTGTTAAGGCCAAGATTACTAAAAAGAATAAAATGATAAATGCAAGACAGAACAAGGATGATTGACTAGACACACCTGAGCAAAATGACACAGTCAACTCAACAAAGAAACACGTGCAAAAGGAAAACAAAGTCCATGTAGTTGTGACAGTTGGGAGGAACTGGGACCTTTACAAGTATATTAGTTTTGGTTGCTTTGCTTCAGAAGCACTGTGACATAAATAAAGGGTAGCTAGAGTATTATTAAACAGTGTTTGGTTAACCTGATGTGCAATACTTTTGAAAAAAGCTATTATTTAGCTGGACTATTTATAGTAATTGTTCTCAAGAGATGTCCAACTTAAATGGTACAACTTCTCATTTACAGTATCCAACCTACCTAAAATGTGAGCACTGGGAAATACGGTAAGAAACTCATAACAGAATTTATCAAACAAACAACAGAGTTCAGCTTTGAGACTAAAGCCCTATTTGGACCGTAATTGTTCCTCAGTGGGTGTAAGGTATTTTCACCATTTACGAGAGGTAGTATGTAATTTTATTGCTGTCCGAATCTAGAATGTTGCTGTTTTTATCCTAACACCCGCATATAAATCATCGGCCTACATTTTTTGACTAACACCAAGGTCGTGTGGTAATGTAATTACCATCTGAATCCACAACACAAAGAAATCGATACAAATTCACTGTTTAAATCCTTTTTGTAAACTGCAGTGTACAATCCTATGGTACATATTATGGTACATATTCACCATATGATAGATTTGCTGTAATTTGCATGTATTTTAAAGATATCCTATACATTTCTTACAGAAATATAATTAAACATTAATTTATCATCATTACTCCAAGCATGTGCCATTTTATTCACACTAGACAATCATGAAACCGACCCCTTGAGCAGCACGCACCTTTCCACAAATCTCGCTCTGCCGTCGTGAATAAATCACCATCCAAATGCATGAGTTTTATCACTGAGGTGCATTGCAAATTCATTTTTACTGATGTCCACATGAGAAACAATTACCGTCAGATACAAGTGTTTTCTCTTCATCATCTTTCCTCTTTATCCCACCTTCAATTTTTGATACGTATGCTAATTATATTCTGCTAAATATACAAAGATATTATTTTTCATAATGAATCAAGTATTATGTCAAGAATAAGTAAAATTATAAGATAAACTCATATACATTATTTGGAACTCTAATTATGTCTAAGTTTTACATTTTTGAGAAACAAAACAAAAAATATGTGACTTTGAACAGGCAGTCAAATATGCTCGCTGGCTTTTTCCACATGATCATTTGGTTTTACACAAACCTTTCGTGTTCATGAGTGTTCATTAGCCAGAGTACCAACTGGTTCTCAATCAGTGTGTATTGTATCAGAGGAATAATCCAGGCATTGTGCTTTCTGTACTCACAAATACCTGTTTCTTTAATCGATATATTCAGTTCAACAAGATAAAAAGACCCATTTGTCAAAGGAAATATTCTCATAATCTTGTGTGTTCCCCTTAGACATTGACTGACTTTGATAAATACATGAAAGGAATGAGACAACACTTTCATCACTCATGACGAGAGCCACATGGAACATAACGTGGTCGTTACAGGGACTGAGTGACAGGCAGTGGGAATGGTGACAGTTACACCACCCCACCATGTCCCTGGGGATGAGGTGGATTATGAGAAAAAGGCCTAAACATGCAAAAATCCATTTCTTTCTTCTCATTCAGGTTTTTATTTATTTATTTTTTATAGAGAGTAAAATGGCCAAAAATGTTTCTTTATAATATAAGTTCATAAAACCACTTCAAAAGCCAGGCACAGGATTTTCAATAGATGGAGAGCTCTGTAGTTATTAAATTCTTTGCACACTTTTACACACTTTTTTTTTATTATTAAGCCGTGTTCTCCTGGGTATTCTGATCCAATAGAAGAAAGGAAAAAAGTGATAAACTGTATGACGTGCGTGTGTGTGTGTGCGCGCGTGCGCGCATGTACTGTAAGGGAAATTCATTTTTCATATGTAGAAAAATTATCCAGTACTGGCTTGGTGTTTATCATTATATATTGAGCAATAAGCACGACCAGCTTTGGAAAATTAGTCAAAGTCAAATGCACAGCATGACTGCTGAACCTTAGTTTCTCTTGAGAAGCATAAAAACATTTGCCTTTGTTCTGGTTTGCATCGTGACTTGGTTTGAAAAGGTTACAAGTCATATTATACACAGGTGCAGAGATCTTTTTATTTTTTTATATTACATGATAATCAACTCTGCCTGGTCTGAAATTATTCAAATTACTCACATTAGCCCCGCTGATGTGTAGTAACAGCAGCTGTTGAAGGTCTCTGTGGTCTTTCATACAACTGCTAAAGCATTAGGTTTGTTAGAAACTGTTGAAACTACGTCCATTTCCAGCTGAAGATAAATTAAGTATCTGCGGACTGGGATGCCACCTTAGTAAAGTGGTAGAAAGCCCCTAATTTCTTCTGAAATCCCATGAGAAAAATGTAAAAATATGGTAACTTGATTATTCTGGTTCTCATTTAGTTATATTTTCTGAACAGTGCCAATGAAATGTCAATATACCAAACACAAAAAAGGTAATTTACAATGAGCGATACTTGAATACTCCACTGGTCTTGATCATGGAAATAGATGATAGAGAAATCTAATAACCAAGTGATGCATTTGGGATTTGAGCTTATTTTTGTTTGTATGTAGCTCACTAATGCAGAGGTATCCCTCCAGCTCAATCAAACACAAATTACATCTTCAGACTCACTCGAAAATGAAAGGGATATGTGTTAGACAACCCAGTCTCATTGGAAATACGTGACTCTGCCTGCATTTCTGTTGCTCAGGGTATATTTCACTGCACTTTTCAGATGACACATCCACAAGAGGCGCTATATCTTTTTCACTATTGCAGATGTGGGTTTATTAAACAGCACAGAGTCATGAAGAAAAAGTGCCTTGGAACCAAAATGGTTGCAAAATGATATTGCATAGCTTGTAACAATGTTTAACAGCAGTTTAAAAGTGAACCACCCAGTGTCTAGCACTTAATAGCATGTTTAATTTTCTCCAAAGTCTAACTGTGGCAGAATTAATGTTATTTGTTGAACGTATCACAGCAGTTCCGAAATGAAATGACCTCTATCACATTTAAAAATTGAAACTGAGTATTTCTAACACTCCTGGGTTGATGTTATAGCAGGACTGGAAACAAAATTTTGATTAAGAACTTCTGCTTTAAACACAACAAACACAAAAAAGTATATTGTATATCAGATGAAAACAAGCCATAGGTTGCATAGAAATAAAGGGGCAAATAAACTGTGAAGTCCGAGACCCACAAAAGGTACTTGTTTTATGGTTGTTATTGCTATAGGAGTTATGTTTTGGTGTAAAACAATTCAGCGATAATCACTGTGAGATTTGAAATGCGTCCCTGAGTTTTGTAAAATTCCGATGATTTTCTGCAGAGCAAATGGGTGTAAAAGGCGAAAAGCAAAGGGACTTGAAACAAAAGTGCACAGAGTCTTCCAACACAGCAAAATCCAACAGTGTAGATTAATGGGATCTGGCAGGCCCTCTTTTGCAGCCCCCCTCCCATTCAACACTCCTCCGCATTGCTACTTAAAGTATATCGAGAATCTGGAGATCTGCCAGAGACAGGGTCCGTGCCCCTATTCCAATGCTGAGGCATCACCAGCCGGGGAACACCCAGCTCAGCACTTTCCAATCACGGCCGGCCAATCAACAAATTACTGCCCACTACTTCAGAGTGAGGACTATGATAATCCCTTTTGGGTAATCACGTACATTTTTCTGCATTCAGACATTCAAGTGCCTCTTTTCACTCACCTATAATGTTTCCCATCAAGAATACATTGGCTACAGAGAGCTGATGCCATTTTGCAAGCCATACAATTAGAGATTCTGTTTGAGGATCAATACCTATTTTGGCCTTTGTTCTTAGGCCAAAAAGCTTCATTTTTAATCACTTCATGTCTCTGTGCATAAAGCTGCCAGCCAGCTTCATCTAAAGGATCATCAAGTGGAATAAAAGACACCACCAAAGAAGAAAATCAGCCAAGAGTTGTCTAATATGAGGTATTATATTACTCATTTGAGGTGTGTTTGATTGTGAAATGTGAAAAAAGTTTTGGGTGGAAAGTTCACTTTTACGGTTCCTTTCTAAAGTGAAAGCAACTTTCCATGTTTCCTAGGGCTGTACAAAAAAATCAAATGTGATTTACATGCGCATCTTGTCAGTAAAGGCACTCCTGTGATTAGTGGTATATCTCAAGCACGTGCGTTCAGATCAGGATTGCCAGGTTTTCAAAACAAAGCCTGCCCAATTACTTCTCAAAACTAGCCCAATCGCGTTTCGTTCCGGGTGATAAAATAACGTTTTTTGGCTGGGTTCCCTTGGTAAAATTTGCATTTAAGGGGCCAAATATCACGTTATTTGTATTGGGGTCGCTTCACTTGGCAACACTGGTTGGCCTTTACTACACAGAGCCGTAATTCACAGAATATCCACACAAAATCAATTTCAAAATTGCAGGCGATTCTTTGTTGATTTTGAAAGCGATTTTGTGTAGCTTGTCGGTGGACTATGGCTCTGTGTAGTAAATGCCGCTCCACCTGAACCAGTGTTGCCAAGTCTGTGGTTGTTTTTCATATCCGCGGGTTGAAGCAACCTCAATACCAATAACGTGATGTTTAGCCCCTAAAATGCGAATTTTATCAAGGCAACCCTGCCAAAAAAACTTGTATTTTAACCCCGGAAAGCTATTTTTTTATTGGGGAACCTCCTGGAAACGCGATTGGGCTAGTTGTGAACAAGTTTTGAGAAGCAACTGGGCAGGATTTGTTTTGAAAACCTAGCAACCCTAATCTGAACATACGTGCTGGAGATGTGCTTCTAATCACAGGAGCGTCTTTACTGACGAGATGCACATGACAATGGCATTCGATTTTTTTGCACAGCCCTAAGTTCGCCATATCAAGTTTCAGAAATATGCGGATTTGGTGCTCAAGAAATATTTACAGTTTTATCAATGCTGATTCTTTGATGAATAGAAGGATCAAAGATGGAACTCTTTAGTAACAATGTAAAAGTATTTCCTGTCACATTTAAACTATCTTACTGATTCAAAGTTTATGAACAGTTGAACAGTAGCATACAGTACACACACACACAGACACATTCCTACTGATCCAAGACTATCACATCATTTTAGCAAACTTAAAAAAAGAAAAAATATGTTTCCATTTCAGCCAGCTATAACATTAGCTTGGTGACAAATCCTGAGAATTTGCAAAAATGTAGAGTACTGTATATTACAGAAAACCAAACATATGGCTTTGCAAGTCATTAATAATGGAAGTAAAAGACCAATGAATGTAGCATTCAAACATCACATTTTCTGAAATGGATTTACTGGGGGGGCAGATACAAATAGCCCCACTGGTCAATGCACCAAAAATGAACTGTTCTATTAAGTATGGCCTATTATGTGTGTGGACACACTGTGTTCGGATGAATTCTCCATGAATCTTTCTCTTGTTGCTGAGAGAGCATCTCTCTGCCTCTCCTGTTAGTAATGGGGGGGATGATAAAGTTGCTTCGCCCACCTTATTGGCAGGGGTTTGTAGCTTTACAAAGGCCTTGTAAATCTTGTTAGGAGGAAAGCATGGCAGGCGTGGAGGATTCTGCTTCCTCTTTGGGTTTGCTGCCGAGATGAATCAGCTCAGGCTAAAAAAAAAGACTGCGATCTGACACTAATCAGCAGCCAAAGACAAACAGTTGTGAGCCCAGTGGGTAAAAGTGGAGTATTCATTTGAGATTGGTTTGGATTTGTCTGCTGATCTAGCAAAGGGATTGTCTACTGAACATGTGGCCTCGAAACAGGATAGACACACTCAGACCTTTACTTTCACAACTGTATACCAAACAAAGCCATCTGTCCAACATCAAACCATCAAAGGTTGTCAGTCCAGCAAAGCTTAATGTGATCTATTCTGACCATCCTGAACCACATGAGTTACTTTAACAAAACAACAAAAAAGTTCACGAGTGACAGTTCTTTCAAGCCAAATGCACTGCACAGCTAATCCATGACTGGATGTAAAGCCGTGGAAAAATTCACTCACTAAAACCACTCACTAGTGGCCACCCTAAGGCCTGGGGCTCTGCGGCTCTTTTAGGGTGACCTTTGCTTACAGAGATATTTATAGGGCTTTCACTGAGCTTTTTTCCTTACATCAGAACCTCAGTGAGCCGTTCAGACATTGACCAGTAGAGATAAGCGATAATGAGGGAGAATGAAGGACAGCTGAAGAAGTGTGAGAACTTGGGCTGTAAATCTTTTATTTTTATAATCATGCCGCCTTCTTTTTAACCAAATTCCAAGGCATCGTCGCAGATATCTTTCTCCAAATCCCAGAATGCATTGTGATGAGCTCAGTGAAAAAATATTTCCAGTATAGTGTACGACAAATAAATATAGACTGCTGCTCAAAAGTTTGGGGTGAGTACGATTTTTTTTAAGTAATTAATTACTTTATTTAGCACGAATGCATTAAATTCATCCAAAGTAACAGTAAAGACATTTTACAAAACAATTCTATTAAATGTTCATTTTAACTTTCTACTCATCCAAGACAAAAAGGTATGACAGTTTTCACAAAAACATTAAGCAGCACAACGGTTTCCAACATTTATAATAATAATAAATGTTTCATGATTTCTAGAGGATCATGTGACACTGAAGACTGGAGTAACAGCTGCTGAAAATTCAGCTTTGCCATCACAGTAATAAATTACATTTTAAAATATATTAAAATAAACGGTGTAAAATTCCAGTAATAATATTTCACAATGGTACTATTCATTTTTTATGTAGTTTTGATTATATAATTGCAACTTTGGTAGGCATAAGGAACATCTAATGAATTATTATTAGTATAATATATTAATGTTATAAAAAATATCCTTAAAGAGTCCAGTGTAATTACATACTGATTGTATATTTATGTTTTACATGCTATAGTTACCAGTTAAAAATTTTGAACAACAACAACAACACAACGTGACCAACATTTGTCATGCTGTGTGTAGGATGAGGATGAGGATGAGATGACAATAACTTAATAATATAGAAGGAGGCCACACTTCTTGTTATCATACATGATGAGTGTGTGTGTGTGTGTGTGTGTGTGTGTGTGTGTGTGTGTGTGTGTGTGTGTGTGTGTGTGTGTGTGTGTGTTTATTCCCGCTGATGTGACTCATGCTTTATTCAGATCCTCAGCAAAGCTGGCTTATCAGCAGCGTTACCCAGTCGACTGAGCACACTGGGGCGATGGGGCGGCCTCCGTCACTCCAACAAAGAAACCAACACTCTTCACTTAAAACTCTTCACACTATTTTCACCTCAGCCTAGTCAGTATAAACAATGTTTCTGAAATTGCTGTAGAAGTTAGCACATTTAAATAATAATCAACAGTAAATCCCATCAGAAAAATCAAAGGATGTACATTAAAGACACAAACATAAAAAAAATAATAATATTGCAACAAGAATTGTTCAAAAAGAGTGAAAACTTTGTCTACTAATGAAAGATATACCCTGAGCTCCACAAATCAGCTGCATGCAAAATTCATGAACTCAAAGTTACTCAGAGACCTTGAAGAACCACAACCATTCCAATCAATTCATTTGTGCCCTTAGCAAAGTATCCTCTCATTAGACAGGTCCTCCTGTACTGTGGCCAGAGGTACTTAATTAATATTGTGGCTTGGTGATTGGTGTCCAAGAAGTCCAGCAGCTCTATGAAAGAATTTAGTAATTTATTTTTTTTACTTGAGAGGATGCAAGAAGGATCTCCCATCCCTCATTATTTAAAAAATCACAGTAACACACCTAATTTTAGTGCATAATTTCCTCAATAATATAGATTAGATACAGCAACAGAGGAAGTCTTTGCATCTAAATATAGCTTTATGTTATGCTCACTAATTATGTAACTCAATGGCAGTAAAGTGCACAGCTGAGGTCTCCTAATTGTGTTGTGAGTGCACGGTGTCTTTCTTTTGTCAAAAGACCCAAAGTTCTCCATGGGCGGTCTGTCAGAATGAATCATTTATGTATTTAAGGAATGTGAGATCAGGTCTGAAAGCCGCAACAGAGCTCTGAAATCATGCCAACACAGCACACCGCAGGACTGCACAACACACATTTAGGTCAACTTCCACCACGATGTGAATAAAAAAAATAAAAATAATAATAATAATAATAACAAAAAAATTAATGCACACAGTTTTTCGATTTTGCAATATTTCACAATAATATATAAACATAAAAATCATTTTAAATGCTAGAAGTGAATTTAGGCCTCAAAAAAATGATGATGCACAGGAGGAAAAAAAATAATATTTATTTTGAGATTTGTGATTTAAGATAACATTTAGCTGTTATTAAATTATTAAGAGTCTTCAAAGATTAACTGCGAGTGTCAGAATAGAAAGGTAATATATATGTAAAAATAGAGGAAAGGAGTATATCCAATATTGACCGATGCTTATAAATAGAAAATAAAAATAAACAAAAACTACCAATAATCTCGGCTGAACACTGATATGTTTTCCATATGGCACAAATTCATAGCCACTTTTTATACAAATGTGTCATTGTGTCATTGGTAATGCTCCATGTTTATTTCACTCATAAAGAAATAAACTGTCTTTTTTTTTTATTGTACTTTTTGCTTCAAATTAAAGTTTATCATCATGTAGTTCCCTTCAGAGCTGGTTGGTTTTATTCAGGGTTTTTTAATGTCAAAACTTTAAATGTCAGTGCAGAAAAAAACACCAAGACTTGAGAACCAAGACTTGAGAAAAAATGGGCAATCACTTCTACTAGAAAGTCTGTTGCCATTAGAATGTGATACTTGGTGACAAGCTTGAGTATGTAGCACTTACCCGCTTGCGGAGGTTGCAGGTGAGGATGAGGTTTCGGGAGAAGGAGTTGGCGAAGGCCGTGTAGAACTCCAGCACTTTGAGTAAGGCATCCCTCCTGATGACATGCAGGTCGCAGTACGTCAGAGCCCTCACGTTAGCACAGGCATGAGCCAGTGTGGATTCCTTCCAGAACACGTCACCAAACACATCACCCTTTCCTGGGACAGAAGACAGATATAAAGTTACAGGAAGAAAGTATGCTGTGTGTGTACAATTAGTCAAAGCTGAGCTGAATTTTCAGCGGCCATTAGAAATCATTCTAATGTTCTGATATGCTGCTCAAGAAAGATTATTAATAATGTTGAAACAGTTATGCTGCAGGTGTCAGGTCTTCGCTAATCAGTAAAACGATTGGTCAGAGCTGCCCAGCCATATAACAAACTCTCATACATTCTGAGTTTCAGACAGGAAACATTTGGAGGAGCTTATTGCTGGCACTTACTGAATCCAAGGATTTACATACTTTTTCTTACCAATAGTTAATGTTCAGTAAGGACATGAAAAAAAACATAACAGCATTATTTTAGGTGACTATTTGTCTTTTGTTGTGACTTACACTCAGTAACATTTTCATACTTTAATTAATACTTTTATTCACATGCTTTTCCCACCCTGCATAGCGGATGTTTACTTAATTAATATATATATTTGTCTACGTTTCTTTTTTTTTCTTGAATCAGACTGATTTGATCTTTAAGGAAGCTTGTTTTCTGCCACGGGATAAAATAAAATTAATAAAGGTAATTGCAGCTTTGTATCTTCACTTTGAATTGTGAGATATGCTCTCAATAACTGCAATTGTATTTATAAAAAAAGAATTGTGAGATATCTCAAAATAGTGATAATTTTTTTTCTCAGAATTACTATACAGTAGCTTAGAGGTTGGGGGATAAAAGCTGCAATTAATTTTATTTTTTTTTTGTATCCAGTGGCCAAAACAAGCTTCCATAGATCTTACTACAGTATAGCATAGATACAGTATATTCTAAGTTATCACACCCGACTCATGAGATAATCTGTACAAAGTGTAAGTACCCAGTGTTCAACGCTTTTGATGAGGGGCATCATTAGGAGCCCAGCAGGTTTAGTATGGTGGATTCATGTAAACGCTTTAGGGCTAATCAACTCACAGTGTTCGCATATTATTTCATTTTAGAATCATTAAAGCAAAAGAGAATCTGATCCGAATTGCCATTAAAGAGAAGAGACATTAACTTCCTCTCTACAGTGTCTCATAAATTCTAATGTCGTGTCGTTTGCAGTTACATCAATAAAACGTCACATTCTTGTGGCAGTGGTACAACGGCAAGACTCGAGAGAAAAGTCTTAACACATGCATGTTTGTGTACATGTTCATCAAAACAAAATATCCATCCTATTTTTATTGAGGGGGGGGTGTTCTGTACACAAATTAGACTGATGAACAAGGCCTGGATAGTTATTGTTTTCTTAATTGTTAATAAGAGCTTTACGAGCCAGGACTTCAGTTTGAATTTGTGCTTAAAAATATGCCTGTTTCTCTGCCAACAAATCTGGTGATTGTTATGGCTGCACTGGAGACTGTGAACTACCAGTGCACATCCCTGCGAAACAAGAGACTTAGCAATCAATGGACAGAGAATCGGTCCCCACAGTTCAATTACAGCAGTATAAGGAGATGGCATGGACAGAGTAACAAATGCCAAATATAACGCAAGGAGCACACTGTGGGCTTTTATTTTACTTGAGAGAATGAACGTTAGCAAGTTCACTGTGTAAGATCCTGTGTGAAAACCATCTTTTAGGATCCAAGGCATTAGTGTTGTGCCCTTTATAAGTTTGTTATTTTTCTGCACTTATCTGAAGCTTGATGTGTTTTGGAGCTGCGGTATTTGCCCTCAGGAAAAACCGGCAGAAATCTGAAGTATTACTGTAGTACAAACTGGTTAACTGTGCAGCATTGGGCTTTCTTGAGTTTAATGAGAATACTGTGCAATAATGTTGTGCAGAAAATATTAACTGCAGTAGCAAAGTATATATTTAAATAAAGCAGGATTCTGTTTTTATTCAAACATATTCAACCTGCTTAAAAGCTTGATATTTTGGATATACTGTCGGATATTTCACGGCAGAGAATATTTCTCGGGACAAGTTTATTATTGAAAGTTAATTTCTGTACAGGCACATATTTTTGTGATCACAGAGCATGTTGTCACAATATATGGGTTAAGTTCATAGGCATAATTTAAAGGTGGGACAGCTGGGACATGTCCCCACCACTTTGGTCGATATTGTCCCCATCTTGCGGCATGGACGTACCTAATGCAGATGAAACATATCCAGCTAACATTCATTTCTGTTAAATAAGTTATGATCAGGGCCTAGAATCTGTTGTTTTTTAAATCAAGCTGAATGTTTGTTGCAATGTTATTAGTGAAGGAATGTTCTCTTGTGGGTGGCTCATCTTCACACAAGAGCGCTTGACTCTATTGTTTAAATGTTGCTGAAACTATCTATTCATTCCGGTTTAATCACAAATCAAAATAAACACTAATGTGTCCCTGTTCTTGATATATGATTACTGATGAACATTTTTGATTATATGAAGGCAGAATAGAACCCAAAACCTCTGACATGCCTAACGAAAATTCCATCACTAAACTGTTTAGGAACACGGATGTTTAGTGCATATGTACAGTATGTATTTATGTATGAATCTCATGCCTGATAATATATTTTATTATAGTACACATAAGAATGAAGCTATCACATAAAATGTTTTGCTCTATGTTGATACATTAACCTTAGAACCTTAGAAGCTTAGAAAACAACAACAAATGTTTTCTAAACAACTAAATGAATTAGTATTAGTACTGAAATTACTAAAATTCTAATAAATGTATTAAAAGCTAAATAAATGCATTAAAGCGAGTTACTGAAACTCAAATAAATAAATATATATATATAAATATAAATGCACATTACTAAATTTACTAAACTCTTAAACTAAAATTAATTCAATTCAAATTATCAATAAGTTATATTGGTAAATTGATAATACTGAAATAACAGTGCTTATTGAGTGAAAAAGTGAAAGAAACAAGAGAACAAAACAAAAAGTAAAAGGTAAAATAATATCAAACTATTGTTTTGATCAACAGGAATTTTTAGAGAAAAAAAGAATTTTCCAGAGAGTCCTTTCATTCTCGTGAAAAAAAGAAAGAAAAATCAATAATAATAAATAATAATAATAATAATAAATAATAAAATTAAAGTTAAAATCTACTTTCTATAGATCTAGTAGAGTCTAATTAATTCAGTTTATGCAAGTGTGGTTTTACTGTGTTCACTTGTTTACCCAATTTTAGTTTACCGTTTAGTTTACTATTTAAACTAGGTGTTTCAAACCAACATACGTTAGGGTATTTGGTTTTATATCATTAAATCTTATATTAACTTGATATATCCCTTGTGATGAATTCTCTATGTGACAACTAGCCCCTGAGGTCTTGATTAACTTTTGTTTTTCTAGTGTGGAAAGAATGATTTAGCTCACCTAAAATGGCAATGACTTCATCATCCTGAATGACCTCCAGCGATCCAGAAACCACGAAGCAAAGAGTGTCCACACTTTCTCCTGCGTGGAAGATGAGATCTCCTGGAGCGCAGTGTGTGGTCTGGAACTCCACTGCCAAAGAGCGCAGACAGCCATCACTGGCCAACCGGAAGGCAGGGTGCTCGTTGAACACCTGGTGGTTGAGGTGCACACAGATGTCTGCACGCATGTCCTTAGGACAGATTGACAGAACCTAGCAAGAAGCAAGGGCATTCATGTCTTAATGACACATTCTTTTAACAGCATGTACATAGTTATTGTTTTTTTTTTATATAGTAAATGAGTATCCTAATATGAGTGATTAGTGATATTTTACTGCAGAACATCTCGATTATCCAATCAGAATGAAGTATAGCAGAGAATCATGTAATATCGTGGGGTATGTCAGTTATTAAAATGATGGGCTAGAGCACAGAATAGCATTCGTAGTGCAAAGTTTATTTTGCCTTGCTGCACTTTATTAGGTTGAGTGAGAAAAAAAGTCAAACAGAAAGATGTTAAATTCATGAGTTCACACTTACATATAATATATGTATATGTAATAGCTGAAAAATTATAATGCATATTTGGCGTGCTGTCCGGGGAAGGGCTCCAAGCCCAGGAATGGCACGAACCTAAAAAAGCAAAAGCGGAAAGGACAGCAACACAACCCCCCACCACAATAGCACTGAGATCTGGCGTGGGCTGATATTTGGAAAGTCAGCTGGTTGGCAGGTCGGAAGAGCCTATGTACTCCAGTGGGAGCAACTTTACATATTTGGAGAGGTACGCCTTACTGGCTGCTTGTCTGGAGGGCTCGAGCCGTTGCTCAACTGGAGCACCTCACTGCATTGGAATGGATGAGCCCTACCGGCCGATAAAGCAGGAGCAGCGTGATTGGATAGCCCGACCAGGAGGGCCCCAGTTGCCTCCAGTTGCCTCGACTGTAATAGGTCACGGTGTTGGCGTACGGGCCCTACTGGCTGATGAGCCCATGCTAATCAGTGGGCAACCAGGGCAGATAACTGACCGAGAGGGCATTTGAAGCCTTCGACCGGAGATCAAGACTCAGGACAACGGACGTGTAGGTCCGAGAGGCCCGCAGATAAACAGGCTTTGGGGCCGCCGACAAAGAGGACTCTTGTGACATCTGACGGGAGATCAATAATCACGGTATCAGAAGGATAAGACCTGTTTGTGGGCAGCAAGTAAAGAAAACCCAACTGGGAGCACTCTCGTCGACATCTGATGGGAGCTCAATCTGCATTTAGCGTCTTGACCTGAAAATGTATTGATTTACAACATGTGGTCTGCGCCGCTAGTGTATGCAGCCTCAAACTGCACTGCGGCCGGAAAAGCGGGAAGCGAGTGAGGCTTGCTGCGGTGAGATCTAAGGCTCGGCTCGGGCTGGTTGAATGCCTGCTGCTGCTGTGATCCAGCGCTCGAGGAGAGTCGGGTCTTGAGCGGGATGATCGTGGTGTCGAGTGAGGCAAGCTCGGGGCTTTGCACGGTTTATTGGTCTAATTCTTTGGTATAGATCTCTTCGTTTGGAAGGAAAAAATGGGTCTGTGATAAGACAACAGACAGAGCGAACCAAATGCTGATAAACTGTCAATGGAGACAGGTAAGTCAGCTGTATTTATACCCTAGTGTTGATTATCTTAAGTGTGCTCCACCTGTTGTAATTAGGCTAAGTATCTGATGTGCTCCTCCCGAATCTTGTTAATGAAACATCATTTGCTGGGTATATTTGGGAATGTCAGTTTCTGAATATTTATCCTGTGTGCTGTCTAAGCAGTAATAGTTAAATTAACACTGAGGTTATTACAAAAAAATTATAAATCATTTTTGTACTGAAATGCTATTAACATTCTAAGATTAGCAGGCTTTGACACAACTGCTTAATTAACGTGTATGTATAATAACAAAAGATGATTACAACTGATTCAGTCTGTGGATTACTTACAAATCTTTTTATTTATTTATTTTTTGCCATCTTCTCTATCTATAAATATATATGTTTGAGGAATGCTGCAGCTGTGTAGTATAATTTCCGAAAAATATTATTTGAATGTAGCCTTGGCCAAAAATCTATGTATGTAGGCATTAATATTACATCATCAAGTGCCCATAAAAAAAATGGCATGTACTGGATGCCTTTTACCTGCATTTTATGCACGCAGGGTGTTAAGTGCATGGATAAGATCTAATACACTTTGCTTCACTTTACCAGAATGCAATTACAACCCATTATTCTTTTTTGCCTCCATTACCTGTACATGATCTTTCTGGTCAGGCCTATTCTTCCATATTCAATTTAATCTATTGGTCAGATCATGATAAATAATGCAGAAGAACAATGTTATACATAAGTATAATACATATCTAGACTTCTTGAACATGTTCTGCTCAACTTCTAAATGAAAAGTCACTTATACAGGCATATTTTTTTGCTGTGCACGTGTCCATCTGTGCTGTGCTCACATGTTTTTGAAAAGGTTTAAATTTGCCAGTTATTCCCAGTGACAAGCTTCAATAAATGGAGAAGATTTCTCACCACATGCTGCATGAAAACCAGTTATGAGAATCCTTTATATGTCTAAATTTGAGCCAGAGGTTGAATAGGTCTTCTCCATTCCCTGAGGGTTGATGTCTCCTGGGATATAATGCAATTTCACATTCTTCTTTTAGAATGAAATACAAAAGGAGGTCTTGACGTAGAGACACAAAAAGATGACCCTTATTCTCCATCTCTCTTATTTTAAGTTAAGCATTTCCGACAGAATGATAGTATCCGTCAGAAAAAAGATAAACCAAATGATTTTTCTTTAGTTTCTGTCAGAATTATGGACTTGTATGTGTGTGTTTTTTCCTGTGACCCAGTTTCTGTATCTACTTGATTGTTGATTAGTTCCCAGGTGTGTCTCCTTAGCTCCAATGTTAGACTGTCTTTATAAGCAATGTCCTTTCAGTTCAGTTTTGTCTGTTCTACAAGTTCCATATATGTGTTTTCCTCCTTTTCTCCCTGTTGGATTTACTCCTGTGTTGGATTAATAAAGACTATTTCAATTATCCTTGGCTATGTGTTCCTTCCAGCAGCGTAGTGTGACAGAAGACCCAACAACAACAGTTTAAATTGCTTGTCTACCCTCATTTGTTTTCCATGATTTTTCCTCACTCCTTTTTCTCTCTGTTGTGTTGAATGGATCCCCTCCTTCGCCCGGAATACCTCCTCCTCCTGCTGAAGAAGGGGGAGGATTCATTTGTGGCACACACCAGACTGTTCTGGATCATGGCACGCCTCACAAACTACCTGGATGACGTGCTCTGTGCTTTCTATGATGCCAATTTGAACACCGTGTACAGAAAGCCATGGCCCGATGATGGTCCCTGAGCTAATTTCACTGCCTTCGTGGAGTGGACAGAGACGAAAAATGGATCTCCGCTCCCCACCTGTTCCCAGGGACTGATCACCAGTGCCACTCCCGACCCAAAGCTCAGCCCACCATCTCCCCACAGTACAGAGAATAAGCCCAAGCCCACCGGAGTGGAGCTCTGCCCCCTGCATCGCGACTGAGGGTGAGCCTAGTATGATGTGCCAAACGGGCCAAAATGAGGAGGAGGATCTTATTGATTAGAAATCGGAACTGTAGGTTGATCTGCCCCCTCTCCTCTCTCTGTCGCCTCAGCTGGTTCCATCCAGCCCTCTTTTGTTCTTGGTTTCCTTTGTCCAGCCCTGAGGGGGCTTCCAATCCTCAAGTGCCTGCTCCTAGAATGTGTTCTCCAGTTCCAGCTCCTAGAATGCGTCCTCAAGTTCCAGCTCCTAGAATGTGCCCTCCAAGGGGAGCTCCTCCAAAATGCCCGCACTCCCACCCGCTCCAGCCTCCTCCATTGCTGTCGTCTGGCAGCCCCTCTGCTTGCCCTCAGCCCACCATCTTTGCGGTGCAAGCCCTGTTGGACTGTCATCCTCCAGCATCCGCCGTGGTTGTGAGTCTCCCTTTGAGGCCCGGACTCTGCCTCTGCCTGTAGTCCCGGTGGCTCCACCTCGGCTCCTAGCTCCCTCGCCTCCACCGTCAACCATTGATCCATCAGCTCCCTGGTCCCTCCGGCTCCGCCTTGGTCAGGCGTCGACTCAGCATCACCTCTGGACTTCTCTCCCCTGGTGGCGCCTAGTTGCTCTGTCCCACCAGCTCCGTTGGGTTCCTTCCTCCCACCAGCTCCACCTTGGTCTTCAGTCGATCTGCCTCCGCCATGGATCTATGGATCTCTGCCTCCATCGCATCCTCCTGGCTTGTTGGCACTCCACCTCAGGCTTCTACTCCACCTGCCCCGCCACCATTGATCAGCCCCCTGGAGTCAGCAGCCATTCCTTCTTCCATGGCTCCTCCCAGCGTCGGCTCCACCTTGGGCAGTCATTGTGGCTGTGACCTGGGTCCAGCTGGAATCCTCCTGCTCCAAGCTCCTCCTGTCTCCTCCCTGGCTCCTCCCTCCATCGTCTCTGTCTGCTGGCCCCCTCCCAGGGGTCCGTCCTCCACAAGAGCCTCCTCTCAAGCTCCCACCTATGCCTCCTCCTGTTGTTGCCTACGGTGTGAGGACGTACTTTTCGGGAGGGGGGTGAAATGTCAGAACTTTTCCCCTGTGACCAAGTTTCTGTCTCTCCTTGATTGTTAGCTCCCTTGTTAGCCTGTCTTTATAAGCAATGTCCTCTCAGTTCAGTTTTGCTGGGTCTACCAGTTCCGTACGTGTGTCTTCCTCCTTTTCTCCCTGCTGGATTTACTCCTGTGTGGGATTAATAAAGACTATTTCTAATGTCCTCGACTCCGCATCCCTTCCAGCAGCATAGTGTGACAGTTTTAGCATTTGGGAATGCACTGCTTGCATCCAAATGTCTTTATTTGGAGTTCATAATTAAAATCAGAAAGACAGAAGAGGCAACTGCTTATGAGCTGTGATTACTTACTCCTGTTACCACTATAAAGATTAAACAAATTAATTAAACAATGCCTTCTATGATCAAAACCACATCTTTAGCCTTACCTTACTATAAAAATAAAAAGCATTTGTATTTTCAGAATGTGTCTTTCACAAACAACAAACACTGGTGAAAGAAGGCATGACTGTCCATGTCTCAAGAGAATAACCATGCATAAATATTTCAAAAACTGTGCATGCAATTAAACTGCAACTTCTCACAAATAATGTTTTTTTTTTTTTTTTAAATAGTGAGATTATGGTTTTCTAAAATAGTATAAAGTAAATATTAAAAGGGTACAATGTGGCAAAATGTCCTGCAGAGAAGAGAGAGAGAGAGAGAAAGGAATACATTTCCCTCATGAGGGCTTTTCTACAACCTGTACCCTACATTCAGATCTTTGCACAAGGTAAGTGCTGAATACATCAGAAAGAGGAATAGATTTACCCACCTTCTCTGTGTCTATGCCTTTGGTCATGGCCCATGTGGACACAATGTAATCCATAACTCTCTCGCTCAGTCCTTTAGGCACCTGATAGAGCTTCAGAAAGTCTCTCACATTGTTTAGCATCTCATGGTAGCGGTTCGTGTTTGTGTACATCTGCTGAAAGATGGTGGTCACGTTTCCAAAGATGGTGGCATACAGAAGAGCTGCAAAACAGAGAGGGTCACTTTAGAAAGCTGCTGAATATATAAAAAAAATAAAAGGCTATACTGAAGTGAGAGGGAACAGAAGTATCTGAAGAGAAAGGGGGTTGTGATTCGCTGGCTGAGGAGAACTTCATATGAGCTTCAGTGTGTGACACAGTGCATTAAATCCCACTAATATACTGTACCTTCTATCACTTTTTCTATAAGAAGAGTGAAAAACATATATAAAAAACATTATTATATTCACAATTGTTGTTGTTGTTATAACTAGTACGACTACTACTATTAATAACAACAACATTAGTAATAATAGTATTAGTTGTAGTAATATTAATTATATTCATTGAACACATTTTTTGTTACTGAGAAAGACTCATTTATTTATTTAAAAAATTATAATTAAAACAGGTAAATATTTTGTGAGATCCTTTTTATATACATATATACTTTTAAGATTAGCAATATTTCATTAAAAATAAAGTGTCTCTAGTTCTAATACAGAAACACAGTTTAATCAAACTAATAATATCTGCCAAATGTCAAAGAATGTTTCAAGTATTCCCAGAAATTCTATTCTATGCAACAGACAGCTTTTTAGTCTGCTAATATATATATAAAATTCCCCTAATCCTATCCTAACTTACACCCAAGTGTTTCCATGGTAACACAGACCAAAATAGTTTCTGGAATCTATTGTTACTTTGTTACCAGTATGTTCTGAGAGGGCGGGCAGGAAAATGGCTTAGACAGAAAGGATGTACAGCATCGGCAGAGAGGTAAGATTCCAGTGAAAACCAAGAGGCAAGGGTAATGCACTTTAAATCACATCCATGATTGACAAGAGCCCAGTCATTCAGAACAGTGCAGGATCTGTGCACCAATCATCCTCACATTCACCCTCTTTTGACATGCATGCCAAAGACCAGCAGGAGCTTGATCAACATTAATGGTTCTATGCAAACCAAAGCATTAATTAACTGCCCATGTGACTGAATGCAGTCTGAGTGATGATAAAAGCATCTGCACTCTGATGCAGCAATTCATTTCTAGCCAAGATACCAGTGACGCAGATGAATTTTGGGCCAAGGATTGATCCACGTGTCAGCTGTCTGCCTGTTTTTACTAATGTAATCAATATGAACGAGTGCAATAAAGAGTCATCAACAGAGACATATTTTTAACTTGTCTAGTAGTCTAGAAATGTATGCGCATAAGACAAATACGTGCCAACCCACATGATTACACACCTGAATGATTATCAACAGGCCAAAGACAGTGTCTGTCATTTACACAAAGCAGTTTCAAAGAGGTAATTGAAGCACGATTACATGTACAATTTTACATAATGTACATGAGACGTGTTTAGTGAGCAATTAAGCAGGGATTAGTCAGAGCTTACGGGCAAATGATGAGGTTAGTTTTTCAGTGACTTGAGTTCACCACCAGTATAAAGGTCACGCAAGAACTGGAAGAAGCTGAGCTAACATAATAGAGAAGTTCACTGCATTACACAAACAATGCAGAAATACTGTAGACAATAGGGGAAGCAAAAGAAAAAAACAGAGCGAGAGAGAGAGAGAAGTAAATGATGACCATATGGAACGTAAACATATGGGGAACCCCTCCCCCCCCCTTTATACTCATGCAATACTTTGGGATAAGTATGTTTTTAAAGAAAATATTATTATTATTAGATATTTAAGCAATAAGGTACAGGAGACCATGCTGTATCTTGAATAAATCACGGCTGTTAGTTATGACGCAAAGCAGACTATATAATATTGTAAAATTTAAAAAATGTATGTATTTATGTTACTTTTTTTTAAGCCAGTTAAATGCTGTCTTTCCTCTATAAATAGTTCCTGACAGTAACAGTAAATGCAAGAGAGTGTCCCGAACCTGCCTCATCTAATAGAGCTTAAATAAAACACCATACTGTATATGATATTTTCTCACACACATACATCTGCTTACTCTCAGCATGAGAAAACATCTGTTTTTCCTCTTATAGTTTTAAAACTGACTGATTCGCAGCACAGCGTGAGTTTGCAAGCGTCATTACAGTGTAAACTGTATATATCATAGAAAACAGCTATTTTAAATTGTACAATTTTTTCAAGTTGTTTTTACTGTATTTATTTTTGCATGCAGCTATGGTGAGCATAAGAGACTTTTTTTTTTTTTTTAAATCCTATTTACTATGAAAACTTTTGACCTGCAGACAATAAACATGAAAATTACACTTTTTTCAAAGTAGATTACACTAGACTGTTTTATAGAACTACAACACTTAAGCTAAAATAAAAACTAAAACAAACTAGACAAATAAATTGAAAAGACAAATAAAATGGAATATAATTCCATAGAAAATAGAAAATAAATGGAAATAAATTAAAAAAAATGCAAAACTATATTAACTTGTTTTTTTCCCAATGATATTTCATAGAACATCCAAACAGATTTTTTTTTTTCATGCAGCAAAAATTGAAGAGGACCACAGACAGCTGTGGAAAAGTGTCCATACTCCATAGGCAAAGATGGTGTGATTTGGAGTTGAGAGCATGCATGTGAAATTATGATATGACTTCATCTCTTCAGCTTCTAGCACTGCCTCTGTAGTCTTACTTGATCTCCATGAGCATCAAGCCCAATCAGTTCTGCATTACTTCACATTCATGGCCTAATCAAATCTACCGGAGACATGATAGTGGGTGGTCCCCTCATGAGAAGGGAATATTATATCCCTATGGGTGTTGGATGAATGTTGATTGATGGAAGCAAAATAATGGTTGCATGTTACCCAGATATCATTTTTTATCGTCATTTCTGGCACCATTGTTTTCATAAATACCTTCTCTCCTCCACTGAAGCAGGCATTTTCTCATTAGGTCAGGGTAATAGCCAATTTGATGCCTTTTTATGGGGAGGTAATGGGTATAAAAAAGGCCTTGCAGATGCACTTTTGATGATGGCTAATGAAATATGAAAGAGTGGAACCATAATGGAGAGGATTTTCGATTGGACTGGATCTCTCATGCGCTGCATACAGGAGAAGGAAATAGTTGCCCTTGCCCTTTTCAACTACAGTAAAATGATTCATGCGCTGTGGAGGAAGCTTGCCTTGTGCCGTTTTACTGTATGCAGTAAGATGGGTTTTGAACTACTGAGTGTAGAAGGTCCCCCTATAAAAATGTTGTCCCAGGCCTGAAGCAACCCAGATTAGACAATGCAGTTTATTAGAATCAACCAAATGTAAAAAAGGGCTTCCCAAACAAAGGCAAACAGACCCTAGAGGTTCATGACAGTACTGCAGGGTTTAAAGAGTTTTTTTTATATATTTTATACAAACAATGGCAAACATTCATATAAAAATCTTTGTTTCATCCTAAGTTTGATCGCAACATTCCTTGCTGTTAATAGTGTTTACTGTCTGTTTGATTACATTAACTAACTGTTAGATTTTTACTGTAAATTTATGCCATATGGACATGAACTTGCGAATTAGGTTAGGTAACTTATTAGTAGAAACTTTTCTGTAACGCTGCGTTGCAACGATTTGCATCGTGAAAAGTGTTGTACAAATAAACCTGAATTGAATTGAATTTATAAAAAAGGATTACTTTGCTAAATAAAGTACCTAAAATTTAAATATCAAGTTTAGTGGTCATTTCAATGCCTCTAATAACCAATCCAAAATACTTTATTCAAACATATCTCAGATTTCTGGTGGAACATCAAGTAAAGAAGCAAAATGACATACAATAATTAATGCCTTTGAAAGATAATTGTTCTTATTATATAAACATATAAACCTCATTCAGCATCTTAACCTAATTTAATATTGGATAATTCTCAAGCCCATATATCTTATTTTAAAGGAACAATTCACCCAGAAATGAAAATTTACCTCAAGCCATTCAAGATCTCACCCCAGTTCATTTGTTTCTTGTAAACGCAGCTTTTCACATCACAAGACAATAACTGATGGACTGGATTGGTCTGGATTACTAGTGGATTACTGTGATGTTTTTATCAGCTAATGCAATACTACATTTCACATCTCAAACTCATCTACATCTTGGATGTCCTGAGGGTAAGTATATTTTCAAAAAAAAAAAATTTTTGGGTATTTTCTTTTATGGATCTTTAGATGCTTAGCAAGTCAAAAATACTGGAGTAAGAACATTAGAACATTTTTGTTCAGTGTTGAATCACAATCAATGTCCTTTTAAGTAACAAGCACATTAAAGGATCTACACTAGGCACAGCGATTCCCAAAGGCATCTGTGTCAGAGTAGCAGTCTGTTCAGGCAGGTGTTAATAGCAACGGTTGTGATTAATTCACACCCGTATCTTTCATACACCCAGCTTTGCAAAAACCCCAGTCTCAGAACAATCCTTTAGAGCACCTTTACTCATAGCATCAAATGAATGATTCATTGCTACATTGAAGAGGTGACAATCACTTGGATAGTGATGACAGTAATATTGAGAGTGATGACAGCACTACAAAGCAAATGCCTTGTAATTGCTCCACTGTTCAATATCCAAGCTCTTATTAAATATTTACAGGGCTGACTCATGTGCTGCTCCAGTGAGCTGTGCTGCCCGGTGGCACAAAGTCGTGAGATGCAACCCCATAGAGACCACACAAGTCCAGCACACGTAATTGTGTTGAACATCCCAAAATAATAAGCGCAGCAATGTAGGACCATATTAACAAGATTAGGAAGGCGAAGACTTAAACATGTAAGTACAAATGATGCAGGGCTGAGTCCCAGAGCTCCACGGTTGCTTGATTTTGTTACGTAGGAGAAGAGGGCCTGTGAGCTCTGAGATGTCTGCGGAGAAGCTCAAATGTACTGTGTAATCAAGCTTGCTATTCAATTCCTCCTCCGGCCAAAACTTTCACACACAGGAAAACATTGTCTGTGCAGTGTTTGTGATGTATTGAGAGACTGTAATGTAATGTTGGTAATGAGGTCATCCTATTAGGATATATCTATTTACCAGTAATTATGTGACTTTTAGTGTCTATTTTGCACGTGAAATGTTATGCAATACATTTCCACACAAATATCTTTTTAAATATGTGTTTATTATATATATATATATATATATATATATATATATGTATATATATATATATATATATACACACACACACACAAACACAATCTTATATTCTCAGAACAAAAAAGCCAACTTCCAACGCAACAGATTATGTATATTAATACATTTTATATATTGTACATTGTCATTTTTTGCTATATTGTACTATTCCGCATTGTATAGGTTATATTCCATTATATATATATATATATATATATACATCCAAAACAGCAGAGAAAATATTTAAATATATATTTATTTTAAATATCTAAAAAAAAACATATTTTATATGCTGTCATTTATAAAACATACAGTGTGTATGAGTGTAATATGTCAGTTTATAAATATAAAAAATATAAATACATAAAATGCAATAATATACTTAATTATTCAATATAGAATTTAAATTATATTTGCAAATTACACAGCCGATACATTATGTATTATATTTCAAAAAAGTAGATAAAAAAAAAAAATCATAAAAATCCATACACACAAATAGCCTATATAATGCACTGATGGGAGGTTGTGACGACTAGGTGGCATGAGTATGTGGGGACTGGAGAAGAGCTTGGAGGGCAGTACAAAATCCAACACAATATTAACGATCCCTGCAGTGTGGGTGTTGTTGGCTGGGCACTGGGTAGTTAGTGGGGCTCGTGTCATCATGGATAGGTCCAACAGCAAGCAGCGATTTGCAAGACACAAGCACCCCTTCCATATGATCCATGAAGCTTCCTCGAGGTGTATCCCTGGACAGCTGTGCTCTGTTGGCAGCGTTAAGGCCAGCAAGCAAGAAGCTGCAGAGTCAGTCATCTGGGAATGATACTTCATTAGCGAGTCTGAGGAATTCCTCAACTTGATTCTCAAGGGAGCTGTCCTTCTGCCCAAGGCATACAATAACTATATAGCGCGATAGATCCATTGTGGGAAAAATAAGAAAGACAAACATAAACTTCATAACATGCCGCTTATCTTTTCTGGTCTGGCCTTCAGTCACAACTTGTTGTCTTATACATGCATGAAGACGAAGAGGAAGAGGAAGAGGAAGGATCAAAAGACTTTAATCAGGAACACAGAATTAGCTTACACACACAAACCCATAGACATGGCCGGACAAACTCAAACTGAAACAGAGAGAACTAAATATAAGAGATAATGAGGTTCACAGCTGAATGGAATGATTAACTTAACTAGGTCACTATGGCAACAAACTCAGGCTGGGAAAAAGTGCAAACAGAAAATTGAATCCAACTAAACATAACTGTGTCTATCTATCTACTTACCTACCTACCTATCCGTTTATTTATCTATAATATCTATCTCTTCTGTAACTGCAGACCATTTTGCTTCCTGAAACATCTCTATAAATATCACAGAAAAAGAAAAAAAAGAATTGATTGATTTTAATATTATTCAATAGTGATGTTTTGAAATTTAAAAGTACAGAAAGTCAAACATTACATGTATAGCTGTGCCTAGCACGATACACACTTTAGAAATAAGGCCAAATGAAAGGAAGAATGATGAAAAAAGCCTCTCTGACATTACCAGTGCAGCTGAGTGAGCTTCTTTGATCACTGTCTGTGCCGTCAGCAAAAACAAATACAAACAGTTGTTACTCCCTCAATACATACCAATCAAACTACTCTGTAACTAAAATTATCTTCAAAACCCCACCAGATATAGATAGAAATTAAAAGCTGAAATACAGAGTGGAGAACATAAGAGCACTCTCAGATCAAACTCTCCCACTTAATGAAGATGTTCAAACACATTCTTCAAAAATGATATTAAAACATGCTCTCTTTAAAGAAAAGATGCATGTGATGAGGTATTTTTTCATAATTTCTCTCTCTTCCAGTTCTGTTCATAAAGCATCACTGGGAAACTGTTTGACATTATGTGAGCATGGTAGCAAAACCCTGACTGGCTGATTGAAAAGTGCTGCAGTCTTCTCCCTACAGGTACAGGACGTTAGACTGCGGAGATCTGGTGATGGCTAAAGATGTTGAAATAACGTGACTCATTGCTAATGAGGATTATATTAGCATTCTTTCAGATTGATGAGTCATCATCCAGAGATCTCCCTGAACATGATTTATTCAAGAGGAGATAGGAGTCATTCCTTACACCTCTGCAGTAATGATCAGTATGAGGGGAACATAAGGTCCATCTAGAAGGCAGAGGTTAACAGAGATTTGACCAATAAGTACTGGAACAGTAAAGACAATATTGTTCTGTTTGCTGTGGAGTCTAGAAATCTGTAAATATGATTAAAAGATGAATACGAGACAAAACTACAGAATGTCACATTTTATTGTTGGGTGATTCAACACATAGATGTTTTACCAGCTAAGAAGATCAGCACTTTTATAGTTTCTTCTCCCTGTCTGATGTGAGCATAAGTATTGGAACAGTTTCCTCACATGTCTTCCTAAGTGTTCAGCTGTGTCCTGTTGCATTAATTCTTCAGATATTAAAAACAGGGAATGTGTCTTATCAGTTATATCTATTGCTTCTGCATTCTAAGTCTTGAATTCGATGATGACACACACAAACCAGGATGAAGACAAGGAAGCTAGCTGACTCTGAAAAAAGCAAGCAATTTGGATGCTAAAAGGAAAGAGGAAGTCAATTAGGACTATAGAAAAAACAAAGGGCATGGAGAAAACAAGAGTTTGGAAACTACTGGTGACTTCAGCAACCAATGACAACCTGATCGGCTGAGAGAAAAAAAAAACAGTACTTGATGACAGACAAATCATAAAAGCTGTGAAAATGAACCATAAAATACATGTCTGTAAAATCACCAACAACCTCCAGAAAGCTGGAGTGATGCTCTGTCAATCTACAGTCAGCAGGAGAATGTTTTTACACAGAATTAAAGAAGCTGCACAGCAAGATGCAAACCTCTGATCAGCACCAACAATAGAAAGGCAAGATTGTGTTGATGGACCAATGAGACAAAGACTGCAAATGATCCTAAGCATACAACCTCATCTGTAAAGCTTGGTGGAGGTGGTGTCATGACATGGGAGTGCATGGCTGTCTCTAGTAAAGGACCTCTTCATTTTAATGAGGTTATTAGTTTTTAAGTCGTTAAATGGGTTAGCACCATCCTACCTTTCTGATTTATTGTTGATGCATCAACCTACAAGAGCTCTTAGGTCTGCCAAATTGAGGCTCTTAGTGGCTCCTAGATCAAGGCTCAAGACTAGGGGAGATCGAGCCTTTTCCATAGCGGCACCAAGACTCTGGAACAGTTTGCCCATTGATATTAGAACTGCCCCTAATCTGTCCATTTTTAAATCTAAGTTAAAAACTTTTTTATTCGATCTGTCTTATACTACATGAAGGGTGATGATGTTGTCCTGGTTTGATTTTGTTTAATTTATTTGTGATTTTGTTTTTTTACTTTGTACAGCACATTGGTCAATGGTAGTGGTGTTTAATTGTGCTTTATAAATAAATTGAAATTGAAATTGACTAAATGTATCATGGCAGTAGCAGAATGCATTTGGAAGGGTAAAAAAATAATCTTGGCTACAAATATTGCAACTAAATATTAGCTTTTTCCCCGGGCGCCGCAGCATTAATGACACTGTTCACGGTGTGTGTGTGTGTGTTCACTCTTGTGTGTGTGCACTTTGGATGGATTAAATGCAGTGCACGAATTCTGAGTATGGGTCACCATACTTGGCTGTATGTCATGTCACTTTCACTTTAATCTTTTACATCTGCCTTAAATTCAACTGTTCCAATACTTATACTCACACCAAATAGTGGCATGAACTCTAAAAGTCCTGTCCTTTTTATTGAACTTTCAGATCAATATTTATGCAAAAAAATTAAATTTTATTTACTTTAGGAGCAGAATACATTGGCTCAGTAAAGGAATTTTGGTAAAGAAGAAAGGTAACGAAATCAGGTAACGAAAAGAGAAATACTGAATAACAGGTTCATTTATAAATCAACCACAATCAAGGATTGGAAGATGGTGCTCCACTACTCAACAATATATTGTTCCTTTAGTTTATTATTCTAACAAGTGCTGGGCTGGTTGTGTTGCCCTTTAAGAAATTTAAGTTTCAAATATCAGCTTTAATTATTTTTGTTAAATATTCTCAAGTGAAAATGTGAAGTTCATAATTTTTCTTGTTCTAACTAATTTGCAAAAAAAATTTTTTTTGTTTCATGTGATGAAGTCATTTCCTGTTTATTCACTTCCTGTTAGTTAGTTCTGCATGTAAAACAATGAGACAGACATGGTGTGCTCTCTCTGATAATCCATTGCATCCACTTAAAAGCATAATTGAGTCATTAATTATCAAGATTAATTCAAAATATTGCAGAAAGTATATCTGTGTATGCTACCATAATTACCAGCAAAAACAATACAATAATAAAACCAAAAGGGCTGAAATCTTTCATTGGTTTGACCAATATTAAATTACTATATATACTGTATATATATATATCAGCAAGCATTTCTCAGCCCTTATGAGGTGACGACACAGATGAGTCCGTAGATGTAAGTTAATGTAATGCTCTTGTGCTTGGAGGCATAAAGCGGGCTCAGTTCCAGCATCAGCCCAACAGGGATAGATGCCTTAACACACACGGTCAGGTTCAGCAATTACTACAGAGCCTGGAGGCAGATATCATTTCTGTCCATCACTCTGTTTTTCTCTTCCCATGTTGTACTTCTCTCCCATTTAATTTAATACCTCCCATCTGCTCTTTGAATACTGCTACAAAGTGGGACAAACATATTTTGTTCTCAAATAGTATTATTAATAGATGTAATAATTCAAACAATGTCAACTGCATTATGATAAATTCATACTGTGGTCATTAACCTGAATCTTCACAACACCAAGTTCTTGGCACCTGACTATGACATTAGAGTCAAAAAAGCAGAGTGTGTTTGACAGTACATTGCTTCACAGCTGTCATATAGCATGCAGCCTGTGACTTTTGTGTGCTGCTGGAGATGTACAGGGTTTGCTCATGAGCAAGCGCCACATTCACAGTCAATCTGTAAGGTGTCACTTAAGCTGGAGATTTATAATGTCCACAGCATGGTCAAAAATGAACCAGGACTCCTGAAGAAGTGTTACTAAAGTAATGTTACACCTCAAAGCGACCCAAATGTCAAACAACATATACCACACTAACTTGATGAGATTCATACTTGAGTACATTTCATGTAAAAATATAAAATACCCTTTTTTCTTTTCCTGACAGTGAAAGTAATGTTTATTTAAACAAGAAAATGTGGGACATCAATGTACATGTGATAAAAATATATAAAAAAAATACTTTGAGGTAGGGCTGTAAATCTTTAGGTAGACAGCGATTAGATTCACATTTCATAGGTTTTCAAATCAAGAACGATTTTTGCCAGTTTAGAACTATTCGATTCAAGTTTTAAAAGTATTATGCATAGGTTAACATTTTGTCACACCAGGGACGTAGCCATAATTTCAGAAGTGACAGAAATATCAAATGCAATACTTTTATGTATGTTTTATTTTTAATTATTTAAACAAATTTACAAGGAATATTTTTTATGATCTTTTACTTTGAATTTGCTATAAGAAATCAAATACATTGCTGGACAATAATCTATTATTTGTAATTTAAAATATTTTTCCAACTGGTAACTTTATGATTGTTTTATTACTTTATTAGGTACACCTGGTCAATTTCTTGGTAATACAAATTGCTAATCAGCCAATCACATGACAACAGCTCAGTGCATTTAGGCATCTAGATGTGATGAAGACAACTTGAAGTTCAAACTGAGAATCAGAATGGGGAAGAAAGGGGATTTAAGTGACTTTAAATGTGGAATGGTTGTTGGTGACAGACAGGCTGGTCTGAGTATTTCAAAAACTCCTGATCTGCTGGGATTTTCATGCACAACCATCTCTAGGGTTTACAAAGAATGGTCTGAAAAAGAGAAAATATCAGTGAGCGGCAACTGTGTGGATGAAAATGCCTTGTTGATGTCAGAGGTCTGAGGAGAATGGGCAGACTGGTTAGAGATGATAGAAAGGCAACAGTAACTCAAATAACCACTGGTTACAACCAAGGTATGCAGAATACCATCTCTGAATACACAACACATCGAACCCTGAAGCAGACGGTCTACAGCAGCAGAAGACCAAACCGGGTGCCACTCCTGTCAGCTAAGAACAGGAAACAAAGGCTACAATTTGCATAGGCTTACCAAATATAAGATTGGAAACATGTTACCTGGTCTGATGAGTCTCGATTTCTGGTGCAACATTGAGATGGTAGGGTCAGAATTTGGCGTAAAGAACATGAAAGCATGGATCCATCCTGCCTTGTCTCAACGGTTCAGGATGGTGGTGGTGGTGTAATGGCGTGGGGGATATTTTATGCACTTTGGGCCCCTCAATACCAATTGAGCATTGTTTAAACACCACA
Organism: Carassius auratus; assembly: GCF_003368295.1. Classification (NCBI taxonomy): domain Eukaryota; kingdom Metazoa; phylum Chordata; class Actinopteri; order Cypriniformes; family Cyprinidae; genus Carassius; species Carassius auratus. Next base: position 83,334 of record NW_020524366.1, read on the forward strand.
GCCACAATCTGAGTATTGCTGCTAACCATCTCCATCCCTTTATGACTACAGTGTACCCATCTTCTGAATGCTACTTCCAGCTCAAAACATCTCAGACAGGTTTCTTGAACATGACAATGAGTTCACTTTAATCAAATGGCCTTCACAGTCACCAGATCTCAATCCAATAGAGCAGCTTTGGGATGTGGTGGAACGGGAGATTCTTCAGCAACTGCATGATGCTATGTCAACATGGACCAAAATCTCTGAGGAATATTTCCAACACCTTGTTTAATCTATGCCATGCACAATTAAGGTGGTTCTTAAGGCAAAAGGGGGTCCAACCGCGTGTGTGTGTGTGTGTTCATTCTTGACCTAATACAACTTTTAGTCAGTTACCGTTTTTGTCACAAGACTGTGCCGGAAGGAATACAGAGTTGAGAATAAATCGAGAGAGTCTTTATTGATCCAAAACAGGGGTAACTCCAACATGGAACAAAAGAGGAAGACACACGTACTGACTTGTAGACCCGACAAAACTGAACTGAAAGGACAAGGCTTATAAAGACAGGATAACGAAGGGCAGACAGGTGCATGGAATTACTAAATTAATGGGGAGATGGAACACATGGGAAAGAAACTAGACACACCTGAAATTAAATTAACAAACCACAGGAGACAGAAACTGGGTCACGGGGCAGAAACACACATAATAAGTCCAGGGGTGTGACAGTTTTAAGAAAAAATATCTATATATTTTTTTAAATATATTATATATAGTCTGAAAAAAAAAATGTCACACAGAATCATGAAGTCAATTTCTGTCAATGGGCATTTATGCATTTATCGGAGAGCTCTATTTCTCTCCTTCTTTGAATAGTGAGGTCACCATCTCTCTGAGCTTACAACAAAAGGGATTTACAACATGAAATCTGTCTTCCTGAAACAACCCTCCTTCTCCTACTGCATTAAGTAACCTCCTCCTTTCTCTGCATCACTACAATCAATATGGCACCTCAGAGAGGGACTCAGTCCCCCAAAGCTGAAGATGTACCACAACAGTGTCTATTACTCAAATTTTCCACATCTGTCTCCCAGTAGTGCCTGCTGGTTTGTACTCATTTTCTACCTCAGCTTTGGTGCAAACATTTTCCAAGTCCATTAGGCAGTAAAAACAAGGCAATCTCTTGACACCTACACCCTTAACAGCTCACAATATTATCTGACCAAACTCAGGGAATGATGAGTCTCCTGTCAAATGTGAGTCAAGCTTGATAATATGCTGGTATACTGTGGACCAATAAAGGCGACCTACAAATCACCAAAAGTACCCCCCACAAATAAATAAATAGTATTAGATAATTTATTTTAAAGTAATTAAATTATGCATGGTTTATGCTGTTCTTAAATTACACAATTTGACAACAAATGCAGCTGTTTACATGGTTTCTGTACAATGCTGATTGAATGGACTGGGAGATCAATAAACCCTCTGGAGCTTAAACTCCTGACACATTCTTCCTCCTATACTTTAAATGCTGCACATAATGATCCATTGCATAATACATGTCAGTCACTGTCCCTGTTTGTTGTAAGAAATTATGGGTGATCTAGTTTCTCTTTCCCACGATTGCAGCAGGGGCAAAAAGTTTGATTAACATTTGCAAACACAAAATATCTTTAAAGAGAAAACAACAGACAATCTTCAGAGGAGTGCATATGAGAGAGAAGACTCATTTGAGTAATTATATATCAGGATACAATATATTTTTTACTCTTTGGGTTCGACTTTCCTTCAAATAGAACAATGAGCTTTTTTACTATGTACACTGAGAATAGGGATAACTTGTTATTTTTGTACAATTATATAATAAATGTAAAAAAAATAAATAATAATAATCATGTCTTGTAACCCATACTAAATTCCATAGTAAGTAATGGAATGCCGACATATCATGTAAATATTTTGATTAAACACAGCACTGCTATTATCAGAAGAACATGGATTAATGGGAAATGCAAAAGGAGTGAAGGTAAAAGATCCCCTGGACAGCTATGAGCTCAGCCACAGTCAGTAATTATAGAAGGCAGATCAATATCTTCACACATGCAGGAATGCATTATTGTATTGCACTGAATAAACAAGCTAGCACATCACCTTTATTTGTGAATACTGATGCTAATAGACGTGGTTCAAAATGTCTAACAACATATCTGTCATAAACCGATTTAAGTCTTCTTGAAATTATAGCTGTTAAAATAATGGTGAATCTATCAATCTAAATGTGAGCTTTGATTGGCCAACTGACCCAGTGCATTGTGATTGGTCGAACACTGCAAGCACTCATTGGAAATGTAATGCCCCTTTCCATATTTGCTAGCTTCGTTTATAAAGACAGTTAATAATGTCCTTAGTTTTACCATCAGTTCAAGCATAATTACCAAGGAACAGAGTGACGTAACAGAATGTGATGAAGCTCGTATATGTTTGCAGTGCACAAGCCACTGACTCCACTGTGTGACCCTGTCTCTTTCTCTTTCTCTCTCTCTCTCTCACACACACACACACACAATGGTCAAAACTCCACATTTGAACAGTCAATAGCAAATACTTAAACTAATAACAAAACATACTTACACAGCAGCTGATTCAGAAGAGCCAGATAGTCATAGCAAAGTCAGAATTACTTCCTCTCCTAGGTTCACGAAATGGTCATCCACAAAATGCACTGCTGTTCTGTTGTAAGTAATCAGTAATCTAGTTTGTACTTTTGGAAGGCCAAATAAAGTGCTTTTTCTTTCGCCTAAATACACAAAGCATCTCCCTGACATGGCTGCTTCAACACTAACTGCGGTCACTGAAACCACACCTTGTTTCTTTGCATGAACATTTGGGTGGATTTTCGCAAATATTTCCACATAGTGATGTAGACATGTAGGGGGCGTGTTTGAATGAGCCGTTTAGGGGGGCATGGCAGAGTCTTAACTTTGATAAAGAATATCTCTTTGGATATGAAACTTTAGTCTTTTCAACTTTATAGATCTTCTTCAGGCACCAAGAGTTTGTATCACTCCAAAGAGATAGGAAAATTGAAAATGCATCATATGACCCCTTTAATTGTAATTTAATTAAAACATATTATTATTAAAATGTATATTAAATGCAATTAGCTGAACGTTCTAATACACTTTAGTATACTTAAGTACATTTTTATATGCAATTTCACAATTATTTCTATTGTTTAAAATTTGGTTAAAATATCCTAAATATATTATAAATATATGTTAAAATGTATATTTAATCTAATTTCTATTGAAATGTGTATGTCATGTATTAAAACATATTTGTAATTACTCAGTTGCCATTTAGCACTTTTAAAATATATTAACTAACAATATATTAATGTAATACTAAAAAACACAAAACAGTTAAAATTATAAATGTGCTTCAGGTATGTTAGCCAAAACATCAAAATAAGGGTACTTTTTTTAAAGCATGGCAAAAATTATTTAAAAGATTACTGAAAATGTACTTTTAATTTAAACTTTTAATTTGACATTAGTTACAAAAAAGCTTAATAAAAGTGTATTTAAGTGTGTTAAAATAATGAAAATGTACAAAAGATATACACACAGAGCAGTGAACACACACACTGTGAGCACACACCTGGAGCAGTGGGCAGCCATTTAGCCATTTATGCTGCGGCGCCCGGGGAGCAGTTGGGGGTTCGATGCCTTGCTCAAGGTCACCTAAGTCGTGGTATTGAGGGTGAAGAGAGCACTGTACATGCACTCCCCCCACACACAATTACTGCCAGCCCGAGACTCGAACTCACAACCCTTCGATTGATAGTCTGACTCTCTAACCATTAGGCCACGACTTCAATATATATATTACAATTAAGTCACAATTAAGTGCCCTTTTTCATAAGGATTCTTATCTCTTTATGAAAAATAATTATGAAATCACAAGGAACTGCATAGATGCTTTGGAATACAACAGGAAATGTAACTAGCCATCTTCTCATATGCTTGCTCATATATTTGCTGTGGGGTTGTTAACAGATGCTCCTGTTGTTTTTTTGACCTGCTGAGAATGCACACACTTGTGGACTATAATGCCACTTTACAAGATGTGATTCCATTAGACATAGATCTGTTTCTTCTGATAATGTCTGCTTCACTGAAGGCATATGTCTCCCCTGTGCTGACTATAACAGTTCCCTACAACAGTTGATGCTTAAAGATAGCTCGAAACGAGCCATGGAGTGTCATTACAGGTATTGCCGAGCTCTATGAGATGGAGAAACTATCATATCGGTGTACCAGGAATATATAAACCTTTGGAAAGCCCCTGAGTGAGACCATTACTGCTGACTGAACCGTACTGCAGCAGCGCTCTGGTCTCTGCCAAAAAATGGACGAGGTTTATTGGTAGATTCAAGCCCTATGAGACAGTGGTCACATGATAGCATGGCCCCAAGCAGAACCCGATGCACGGAGCATCAGTTTCCTTAGTCAGCACACACCATAAGTCTTAACCTAGACAGTATTAAAATGTTGTGGTGCTCAGAGTCTTCTGAACTGCAGCCATGCATGTGTCTTACTCAAAAGAATGAGTGTGACTGAGCCAAAGAGAGGGAGATGAGGACAATTTGTATGAATGTTTTATTAAACAATTCAGACATGCCTTAAAGGAATAGTTCTATCAAAACTGAGAATCCTGTAATTTTCTTATCCCCATGAGGTTCCGAACCCATTAGATGTTTTATCTAAGGAACATGAAGGGAAAATTTTGGAAATTCAAAGCACTTTATAGTCTATAGGGAGAAAAATGCCTGGAGAACTGGATCAGTGAATGACTCTTTCTTTTGAGCTACTTCTTTTCAAAGAACTAACTGATCTCATTCAAAAATCTGATTCATTCAGCAGTGTTGTTATGTTAACTTTTCATTTAATATCTAAAAAACTTAAATTTAAATTAAATCAGTTTAGGCTGCAGTACTAAAATGACAACTTGAAATGAAAATACATAAAAACTTAACATAATCATTAAATAATTACTAAAACTGAAACCCAAAAAAAAAATGCATAAGCTAATTCAAAATATTAATAAATACTATAACCGTATATCAAACATAAAACAATCACAATGAGAAGTTCTGACCGATTCATTCACAGTTCAGGTGAACATTAAGCAATTTTGTAAGAACTGATTACTACATAATATAAATTAAGAAAAGACATACATATGTGAAGATTCTTGAAAGTACATTTCGTGTTCCACAGAAGAAATTAAGTTATATGAGTTTGGAACAACATGACAGCGAGTTTTCATTTTTTGGATCAACCTTTAAATGCCCCAGAAGCAGTAGTTCTTGCTCTCTCTCCTCTCTCAGTCCCACAAAGATACACTAAACCTTAACAAGCCCACACACCAGGATTTATGCATAAAAAAAAGAAGTACAAAGCAAATTTATGCACCAGCGAGAAGAACAAGAGTCTAAACTGCAGCTCTGTTTCACTAAAACAAAAAGGCCCTGATGAGCACAGTTGGCTTTAACATGGTGATTAGTCTAATGCTAATTCCACAGATCTAAAATAAATCCAGTCCCATTCATACAAAACATTAAACATTGATTCACTGACACTACACAAAAAGTATATCCACAGATCTGTGATTAGCACAAATATGACTAAGAACAGGCAATTAAACTCAGTTTGTGTAAATCCGCTAGTCTTTATGAGTTCATATGGTTCATTAATGCTAAATGTCTGCTTCATCATAATTTAGTATTAGCGGGATTTTGGTTAATGCAGTACAACAGAATACCACACAATGCACCATACTGTGGCACTGTGAGATAAATCCACAAACAACACAAGACTTCTCCCCATCTGCTGTCATTTGTGCGCACAGAGAGAAATATGACAGAAATTCAGACTAACCCAGAATAATGCAGAATAACCCTTGCAATAAATCAACAGCAAGCTACTACACTTCAGGAAAACGATCAGTGCTGCGCCTCACTACTGCTAAAACTGATCTGAAGCCAGCTTTGCTTTATAAGCTAGAGTCTGCCAAATTAAACCACCTTTGGTCAGCTTTCCAATTAAAACTTTAAAGTTAAATTGTGTAATTTCTGTAAAAATGAAAAATACATTTTGCAAATAAAAAAATAAAGGCCCCAGCATCCCAGCAACCCCACGCAGAACAAGTGGACAGACAGACAGATAGTTTTCATTATCTTGTAAGGATATTTATATATTTTACTGAAAAGCAGGACAAAAATATTCACTTAAGAACATATTTTTTTGCAGTGATGTTTGAAAAGCACACTGTTTACAGTCCTCACGATGTTGACCTACAAATGGCTGACTCATAGTTTTCTCTGCATATTATACTAGAATATAAAGCAGTATTTTAGTATCAAAAGAATTACACTCAACATTGTATTGTAATTAACTGCCATTTAATTTTTGTTGTACTGCCCTATATGCCTCTTCCTAAACTGTGCATTCAGCTGTGCCACTGTTTCCTGTTTACTCACTGATGCTGTTTTTCAGCCTCCTGGGTGGCTCATTTTATATTTCATCCAAGAGCTATAGTCACAGCCTGGTTTACTGTAGCACATTCTATCAGCTAGCCCTGTGGATCTGTAGAGGATTACTGATGAAACTGCTCAGTAACTCAAAAACTGACCTGCACTACTGCTGGAATACTACAGAACTTAACTTTGGAGAAAGTACTCTGAAAATAACAAGTGACTGGGTGATGAAGAGCAAAGAAGGCCATTATGGTTTCAAAGCAGAAGCTTATTCATTTTTGATTGAATGTATAGCAGCTTAGAGAGAGAGAAGATTCAGGAAATGATGTCAAAGATACATTGCAGGTCTTATTAGGACATGATGCAAATGTTTTTCTACACAATAATTCTGCAAAGGCAGGAAATTGTTTTATATACAATTATATGATGTTATATGATACTATTAATGTGTCTGCAATGCTTTTAAATAGCACTAAAAGTTTGCTGACTGCCCTAGTTGGTGAGAATGTAATAAACAGTCTGCTGATGCTATTTTAAGTGTATTCCCTACTGGGAATATCAGCTTAAACCATAAAGTTTGTAATGGTATTAACATAAAAAAAGCTGGAAGCAAATTATTTGAAGTTAAACATGTTCTAATGTTTGGACTCTCATTCTGAGGCAGCAATTCACTGCAGAAGATCAATTAATGAGCAAATTATGTAATGCTTAATTTCTCCAAATCTAATTTTCCAAATCTTAAATCACACTAGCTGACTAGATATTCTTTATATAAGAGTTGTGTATTTTTACATTTAAGTAAAATTATGAATTTTTAAAGAAATCCAGACAAAAAAAAAAAGAAACTCATACACATTTTGCATGACCTTAGTGTGAGTATATTTTTTTAACAAATGTTGTTAAAAACTATGCGAACAATGTTGAGTTTTAACAAAAATTAACATTAATATCAACCGATAACAGGTATGGCACCAATATATCATGCATTCCTAATCTCCATACGCCAATCAACCATTTGACACTTAATCTGTCTAGTAAAGCATCCACGAAGCAAGGAAACCATTAAGTGATACTTACAGCCCACCATCATCATGGCCACTGAGAAGATCTTCTCCCCGTCCGTAGTAGGTGCAATGTTCCCAAAGCCAATGGTGGTGAGACTTGTCATGGTGAAATAGAGAGATGATATGTAGAGCGTGTGCTTACTGGGACCACCTTCCCACTGGCCAGAACCACTGTTATTGTAGCGGTATGGTGTGCCGATGCTGATAGCTAACTGATAAAGCCAGCTGTCTGTCTTGATGCTGTTGGTGGCTTCGTCTATGACCTCGTAATCACCAATGCTGTACCAGATGCAGGCCAGCCAATGTGCCACCAGACCAAAGACACACACCAATAAAACTAACACCGCAGCACCGTATTCCAGGTAATGGTCCAGTTTTCGTGCCACACGACCCAGACGGAGCAAACGCACCACTTTCAATGAGCTGAACAGGCTGCTGAGACCCTGGCGGAGAAAAAGAGAATGTATCATTAAAGATGAGAACAGCACACTAGCTGACCTGATATTCTTTATATAAGAGTTGTGTTCAAGTCATTGCATGTATCAAAATACGTTTATGAATTTTTTAAGAAATCCAGACAAAAAATGCAGCATATTATTGCGTAGTGTTGGTTGGTTACATGCTTCTCTGTGTGCAAAGTAAACAAACCAAGCCAGAAAGAAAAACATTCATGGTTAAGAAAGAGCTCAACATATATTACCTATTACTTACTATAATATATTATACCTATTAATTACAGGTGTGCGATGGAGTTCGTTCACTGAGAAAGAGCTCAGAAACCACATATTCATATTGGCTTATATTGATAAGGTGCACTTTAAAGGTTTAGTCAGTCATTTCAAGGTGAGATCTTCCATGTTCACATGAACATGAATAATTCCAGGTTGATGGGTGTCATATTTCAGCCTATAGCCACTTTGATCTAACACCTTTCATGTCAGAGGAGGAGGAGAGGATGTATATCAACTGATCCTTCCACACATCCAAAGAGAATCTTTGATCTCATGAGTGAAAAAAGTTGCTTTATCGATCAGGCAATTTTTTCTGAATAACAGCTAATAGTTTGAAAGTATGTTATTGAGTCTGTATCATTAAAGGGTGGAATAAATATAGTCTTGTTGGCTCTGAAAGCAAAATAAAGAGGATGCTTTCACTCAGCAACACCCACTCTATCCCTTTGAACAAAAGCTTAAGCATAGCTTGTCAACTTCAGGCCAATGCAGATTATAGATCTTCAAAGAAAAAAGGCCACTCTTATTAACATATATTTGTACAAGTATTCTTAATGTACACACACACAGTATTAACTCATTGGCAGGCCTACACAGAATATGTTGACATTTTCTGCAAGCATTGTGAGAGGAGATCTGTAAAATGGATTTTATATGGCATCAAACTATCATCTATGGTTCACATTAGTTCACATTAAGTTCATAGTAACAGAGGTTTGATCACTGGAGTTTGCTTGCTAAAAAGGTGCTTCTACACAAATGCGATACCCAAATGGATCAGGAATCAGATCGTATGACCCAACTGTGTGCACTCCCACTGGCTGTAGCCACAGCACATAGCTGCTTATTTATTTAGCATCAACAGTGACTGCTATCTCTCCCACTGAAAACGAATAACTGGGTCCAGGGTTAAGGGGTGGTGATATTATAATAAGATCTCCTTCCTGAGTCACTAACGGAGCGAAATCTGAGCAGCTCGTTTTTTCACATGTTTGCAGAGAAAGTTACTGGGTTCGTAGATGCACCGGGGACCCGATTATAGCACTTAAATGCTGAAAAAGTCAGATTTCCATGATTTGTCCCATATGACAAAAAACTTGTCTAATTCAAGTTCTTTGATTCAACTTGTATGTTTCATAACTAAACGTTTCACATCTTCTAGAGGACAGCTGGAAGGTTATCTGAAGGACAAAATGGAACAACACGTTCTCTGCAGACATTTGAAGGAATTCACTTTTTAAGCTGGCAGAGCAAAATGTATGGGGTGAGAAGTAAGTATACCTAACTGTTGCATCCTCAGAAGCTTTGCACTGTCAGCCCAGAAATGTTTAAATAGTGGCCGTGATGTGTACCTCGGGTTTAATTAGCATCTCCTCCACCGAGGATTTCTCTTTTTTTTTTTTTCAGCTGTCACACAATCAAAAGGCTAATTTCTCAAACATGCTTCATGTTCCTGAAAGTAGCAATTTTCCCTAGACACTGACACAGAAGAAGGAGGGTAAAGATAAACGTGTTCATTCTGCAATATTGCATGAAAACCTAAGACTTTTATTACGCTAGCAAAAAACGGATGCTAATTTTGCACAGTCAACTCCCCAGGCGGGGTAGCTCCTAATGGATACTTTTCCAAGTAATTTATCATTTTAAGGGCCTTATTTGCAACTGTGCTTATGTAGCATTTAGTAAACCAATTTTTTTTTTTTTTTAGGCCGAACAGATGAGTAGATATTGGGAGTGAACATTAGAAGGTTATGAGTGCTCATAAATTTTCAGTTAGACGTGACGACCCCAGAGTTGTATCATGGGATAATGGAAGAGAGAAACATTAATGCCTATTGGTGAAACATGCTGCGTGTGGATGTGTGTGTCAGGGCATGAGGAATGAAGCTTGTGCCGTCTAATTTGAATTGTCTTGCATCTAAAATCATTTTAGATAAACAGGCACACTAAGGGGTGTAGCATTCAGAGCAACATTAGCATAAATTAGAGAGCCATTAGTGCTTTTCTGCTCAACATTGAATAGGAGAGAGGTTACTGAACTGCTGCACAAATGGAAAAATGGGACAGAAGGGCCATTAACAACCCAAGAAAGGCGAGTGAACTTACAGGCAACATCGAGTCCTCCGCACGTGTGGCGTTGCGTGGAGAGTGGGCCGCAGCTGGCAAGTGGCCCACTGCAGAAGAATCTGCAATGGGATCCTAAGTCAGAAAGACAGATGCAGACGTTTCAGTGCATGCCAAACTACACACACACATGCATATAATAAGCACAGAGATGGACTTCAGGATTCATTTACAGATACTGAACAGCAGCACACTGAACATGTCAAAGTAATTAGTATTAACGGAACAGCAGATGTATGTACAAAGAACGTCATATCAAGATGCTGCTAAAAAATTTAAATACAAACAAGTGGCCCGTAACAACAACAGACCTGTCCTAATATGCACTTCCAGAAAAATCTTTGTTTGGAATGTCGTCACTCACTCACCCTTTATGTTGTATCAAACTGCTATGATTTTCTTTATTTTATGGAAAACAAAAGATATATACACTAGTATATTTATATTGCTCTTCATACAAAAACTGTATAGTGTCTAAGTATATAGTGGCCGTCAAGCCTCCAAAAAGAATAAAAAAAACAAGATCATGCAATAGTTTTTAGTGAGGAACAAATACAACCAAACTATATGTCTTACAGATAACATATCTTGAATAAGATTTTAGAAAGATTATTTTTAAACCCATTTTATATATTTTAAGAATATATCTAATAAAACGTTGGACTTTTTTTATATATATTTTCAGAAAAATATGTATTGAAAAATTATGTAATTTAGCTTTTTTATTTATTTTTATATTTCATCTATCTTTTAACCACACATTATATATATATATATATATATATATATATATATATATATATATATATATATATATATATATATATATATATATATATAATATAGATAGATTTTTTTTACCCCATATTACCCCATTTATTATGTTTTATGAGGTTTATATCTAAAAAACAATTTACTGGTGGGGTAAAAAAAACTAACTTTATTCAAAGTATTATTATTTGAAAAAGCCTTAAAAGGTGATGATACACATGGTAACTTTTTTTTTTTTGATGTCAAAGGGCAACCAGATGAAAGCATATAACCCACGACCGATCTTAAGTATCCAGATAGAAATTCCAAGGTCCCAAGCAACAACGTTTGGCAAAAATGCCCAGCAACATTGCCCCGTGTATCATAACCATTAATATCTTATGCAATATTGCTTCTCAAATAAATGTTAATTTTATTATAAAGGGAATTAAGACAAAAATACTATTTATGAAAAAATATTTTTTGTAGTGCAGGCCACAACCTCTTTGTACATATGTGATACAAGGCACTGGGTACCAAAACTTCCATACACAAGAACAATAACTATTTATGATTAGGAGAGTCAAACAAGTATGAAGTATTACAAAAAAGAGCAGGCATTACACAACACAAGTCAAGAGACCAGAATAGCCAATAAACAGGGACATGTGGCCCACAGGGGACACAAAGACTGAACAGTCTCCAGTTCATAGGAAAACATCTGACAGCCAGACACATTCTTACCAACTGCTTGTGCCTTCAAATATTTATAAAACATATGATTATTAGATGTAATCATTTATAATGAATTTTTTAATTATTTTTCATCTTCATAAATCCCCTTGGTTTCCAGTGCTCAGTGGGGTTCTACCACATTGCACACTAGAATTAACACCTTACAACTCATCAAGTGTCCTGTTGAGGTTGAGGTTGTGGTTTGTGTCAAGTTTTAGAGACAAACAGAGCTCACTGGGGGCCAGTTAAGTATGACATTTCAACAACAGCTGTGTCAGAGGCCATCAGTTTTCATAAAAACAATCTCTGATAAATATATACAGTATGCACAATGTAAACATACACATTAGCATGTATACAGATTCAGAAAAACACATGCATAAATGCATGGAAAAAACAGATGTTTTACTTAATTTATATTATTCCTTCCATAAATTCTCTAAATGCTTTAGAGTGTGAAAGCAATTTAAATTCTATAACACTATCTGATTCCTTCTTTATTAGTACTTCAGATTGATTAGTATCTACGGCTGTCTTAAACAAAGATGCAGATCATCTTTACGAAGGCTCTCTTTCAGTCAGTCACATTCAACGTTATGCTGACACTGAGGTAAGGGTCTCACTTGAGGAGCCCCAATCACCTCTGAGCATTACAAGAAATGGCCAGTGACAATTGGCGTCATGAATTTGCAGGCCAAGCCACTATCATACATATGGTTATATAAGACGGTGGATCCACTCAGCTGATCACTTTGTGAGTGCCTTTCTTGTGCCAAAGAAACATCAAAAGACATCTCTGTTCCCTCCTTCAGGAAACTTGGGTTACATATATAACCGAGACGTTCTTAAATGTACCTCTATAGCATATAGGTTCAAAGAAATCTCTTATTAACAAAACCCATTTTTCACTGTATTGGGTTTATAAGCTGCTATATTGCTACGGTGCAATATTTTTATACATATAAAAAAGTTCTTGATACTATATTATAGGTCACCTCAGCTGGTAAAGCTGAATTCTCAGCAGTCATTACTCCAGTCTGTAGTGTCACTGCATTCTAACATGCTGGTTTGCAGTTATATATTATATATACACAATTGCAGTTATATATTATACACACACACACACACACACACACACAAATGCACATATAGTAAAAAAAAAAATTACTGACCCCAAAATTTTAAACAGTATGTATATGTATAATACCATACCAATTACCAACTTTTTGTCTTCTTTTTCAACTCCAGACCAAGTATCTGAGAGAGGTAACCTCAGCTGAACTCAGCCTCAACATGCAGATTTCAACCACATCAGGAGTAATACAACTGTGCTGCATGGTCCCAGATGCCACAGGAACACTTTATTAAGATCGGGGCACACTGCAGTTTTGAGACTTCATTGTGTTCCAGTGATACAGAAACTAATGCATTCCAACAACATCGCCACATTGGGAAATTATGCTTGTTGCCTGGGCAACCGTGAACTCACAACACCAGTAGGAATCCGAAGAGTTATTTTATTGGATAAATATATCATATCATGCATGTGAAGATTAATAATGTAAAGAAGCTTAAAGCAGTATCATATTTTATTCTGAATGTCCAGTCACCCAATTTATCCTATAGCCATTAGGACGCCTGTGCCCATTTAAAGTTTTTTGGATGATCACTTCCTTCCTCAGCACTCTTTATTAGTTGGAGACTGATTCCTCCAGATAAACAGATAAAAAAATATATATATGGCAAGTAAAATCTCCCACTGTACACAGAAGTGCTTTTAATTCAAAACACAGGTGTAAGAGTTTATCTAAGAAATCTAGCATACTGAAATTGATTTCAAGAATTCTCGGAGAGTTCACCACAAAATAAAACAACTTATGAAAAATCATTAATCAATCCCTCATGTCTTTCTAAACCTATATGGATGAGTTTATTCTGTGGAACACGAGAAGATATTTTGAAGAATGTTGGTAACCAACCAACCCATTTTGGTTACTTATCCAATTATCTTCTATGTTTATATTAACCTTTAAGCCACAGAAAACTGCTAATTTGGCAAACACTGCCACCTGTGGTGAAAATATACTAAATCAGCTTTAAGCATTTCTGGTCATTGGAAAGACTCAAGCATAACTTCTATAACATGTCCATCTCAGTCCACCCTAGTCTCTCCTTAAACACACATCTACACAGACTCCAGAAATCAAGCAGCCCACTTATCACTGAACTGTCTGGCTGGGTTGAGAGTGAGACCATTTAGTCTAATGCCCATTTCCGGGAGCAACCACTGGTATGGAAAGCGATGGCAATAATGATATACAGTAGTTTTCACATCAGAGTTTAAGCCTATGGAAATGTTGAATGGAAAGAGGTCCATTCAATCCCACTACTACTTTCTTGCAAGAAAAATAAAGCATTCCTGACACAAAAAAAACATGCATGCAGTACCACTTGCATATCTCACTAAGAAATGGAAATTTATGCCAGAGAATTCCTGTGCAAACATAACCACAAACAAGATGCATAGATGAATAATCACCAACTTTAGTAACATAGAGGAGGATCAATTATAATTTGCACAGAACATTTGATTGGAGCACTCCATAAACATAACACCAAAAGTAATAAAAGCAAAGAAGATGAAGGTTTATCGATTTGTGCTTTGGTCTATAGTTGGTCATTTGAGAACAGTCAGATATGTTATGTCTGATCAAATAAAATGTAAACTAAAAGATTTTTGTTTTGCAGTAATTTGGATAAAATCAATGCATAGAGCAAATGGTTTCAAGGTCTTCTGCAGTTAAATCATCATTAGAGCTACAAAAGTCTTTAGTTACAGTAAGTCATTATGGCAGCATACTGCAGATCAAGAAATAAAAACAAATTTATATGATGAGCTGGGATGATCACATCATTCATCACACATCCAGGTCGGTGAATAAGAAGATATGAACTATGGTTAGGAACGGAGATCTTAAGGAATTTACCCATTCTGGTAACGATTCTGATTCCTCTTAAAGATTCTGATTCCTTAATGGTTCAATTAACGATTCTGAATTTGAGGAAGGAATATTTGGGGGGGAAAAATATGCTATTCTGCAATGCTATGATCAATTCAGTAATAAATATAAAATAATAAAACCAAAAATTCTGGTCACATATTTAATTAATTCCCTTATTTTTTTTTTAATAAAATGCCACTAACAGAACATAAGTGAGTCATATTAAGAAAAGCTGCTAACTGATTTAGTCAGTAAGAACTTTTAATGTTCTTGAAAGAAGTTTCTTATGCTCACCAAGGCTTTATTTATAAGATTAAACATACAGTAAAAAGAGTAATATGGTGAGATATTATTAGAAATAAAAATAACTGTTCTACTTTAATATATGTTCAAATTTGATTTATTACTTTGTTGGTGAAGTGTCACATGATCCTTCAGAAGTGTTTCTAATATGCTGGTTTGCGGTCAACAAAAATGTAATATTTATTATTAGCAATGTTGAAAACAGTTGTGCTGCTTAATATTTTTCTGTAAACAATGATTTTTCATGATTTTTTGATGAATAGTAAGTTCAAAAGAACAGCATTTATTTGAGATATACACCTGTTATTATAAGTTATAACAATAATATAAATGTCTTTACTGTCCCAAATTTTTTAACAGTAATATATATATATCTGTGTGTGTGTGTGTGTGTGTGTGTATTGCTCAAATAAATGTCTCTCTTTAATGTTGTGCTTACCTCAGCCACGTTTTCAAAGGCGTTGATGATGTCATAGGGCAGGCAAGACAGCAGGTCTATGACAAACCATGTCTTCAAGTAGTTCATGCGTATGAGCTTTGGGTCAGATATGACCTCTCCTCCAGGTCCTACAAAAGTTGTATGAAAGTTCAACACAATATCCACTAAGAAGATGACATCCACCACGCTGTCCATTACCAACCACACCAGGTTGTTCTGTTTGGTCTTAAAGGACACATTGTAGGGCACCATGATGGCCGTGTAGAAGGTGAGGATGAGGATGACCCAGTCCCAAGTGGTCTTAAAGGTGCAGTAGTGCAATATAATGTGAGGTGGAGTTTTAGGAGCCTCTTGCTTGTATTGAGGGAGGATGTCAGAGCCCAGCTGAAGAGCCTTGGAAAGACAGAAACTGAAGTTAGCTAAAGTTGAATTAAAAAGACAGCAAGGTTAAAAAAAGATACATAAAAAAATTGTCTAACAATTAGTTTTAATTGATTTAAGACAAAACTCTGATTATGAAATGTTTTTTTTTTTTTTTTTTTGCATTGCAGCGAGACCACCATGGAAAGTCATGCTGGTCTAAGCTGGTCTTTTGCCCTGTTAAATTTATGCACTGTAAGGAACACATACGTCATCAATTACCTCATGAAAGGGCACCATAATATAGTATACAGTGAAATATTTAGAAACATAAAGCTTAAGTCATCAGTCATTGGACAGCTGAGTCAGCTATCATCTGTCTGGAAGACAAACTATCATTGGGACTGAAGACAAAGGCAGTTGACCTTTTTGGATCTGCATATATTTACGTATGTGTGTGTGGGTCAGGTTTTGCCTAGACTGTGAGGTCCAAATGATTCCAAATAAGCAGTTAATGAAGATCAGCTACAAAACCTGACCAGAGAAAGGTTCTTGCAAGGAAAAAAGCTGGATAAAGTTTAATGAAAATCTAAAAATGCAAAAAAGGCTTATATAAAGGTCAAGAGTATGAGAAAGAAAATGCCATTAGATATTGTTAGTATAAAAACAATAGAAGTCAATGGAAAGTCCAAACCCTAGAAAAACAAATGTGTGTGTGACACTCACCTCTGCCAGTCGTGAATGCTTGTGGCTGACCTCAGTCTTGTTCACAGGTGTGAGCTGCTGAAGTGTACTCCGGTTATTGGTTAATGCCCTGGTCAGCCTGGCAAACTTGGTCCATCCTGTAACAAAGATCAACAAAATGGTGTATCCGCAACAGGAAACAATTCTTTGTCTCCTCTACATTTCTTTACTTTACTCACAAACACAATTTTCCACACAACTAGTAGCGCTGCTGGTATCATGCTCCTCAGCCAAAAAGCCCACGCTGATTTCCACTAAGGCTCCTTCAAATGCTGACGCCAGTGAAAACTGTTCTTCCCCATCCCTTCCTTCCAACAACTCACATATTTTTGTGTAACCATGTCCCATTTCTAAAGTTTGTGCCATCAACATGTCGCAACCTACTCTTTTCTTGCCTTTTCTTTTTTTAAAACAGAAACTGTTATGAACCCTTGGGGGCACTTCACAAAGGCATATTATTTCTTTATGACTTTAAAATGAAAGCATTATGACATGGTGGAGACTTGAAGGAAGATGTTGCGTCCAACAGGGCGCCTCGCTTTGAAGTCATTGCTTTCTCATTAATAAAGACTGATGGGAAGTTTTTCTTTTGATCTCAATAACCCTAAAATCATTTGGGTCAGTTGAGTCCTACAAAGGAGGATCTTCCCCAAATGACTGTAAAAAGTGTATGTGTGCCAATGTGAATACCTTTTTTTTCCCATTAATCTCATCTCATCCAATTTTTTTTTTTTTTACCTTCAGGATTGACTGTTTTTAAAAGTTTACAGGGTGGGAAAAGAGTAAAACATAAATAACAGTGTGTCTCTCCCATTTAAGTCACATCTCATGAATGTTTAAACACAACAATACAGTACCAGAGTAAGTCTGAATGCATTGGGAGTCTTGGAGCCACTCTCTTATTACAATAGGGACATAGAGGGGAAGTCTTTCTGCATGGCCACATGAACAATGAACTCAGTGAAGGGATAAGGAGGGGAAATCAGCCGTGTGCACTTATTGGTAGGATGTATGAAAATAGCACACTAGTCTGTTCAAACCCATACAGCGGGGGACAGCTTTAAGTCAGGAAGGCCGACTGGCTACATTTAAGTTAAAGGAACTTTCTGGGATTACTACAAAGTTAAACTCAATTAATATAAGTAAGGCATTTATGGCATAATGTAAAACTAAATAAAATAAAATGTAAAAAAGTTGTAAAATTGGATAAACTGTAAATTCAAATATTTATTTATGTTTAAACATTTAAAATTAGCTTAACATATGGTTTATGTCATTTTAGATATTATAGTATTACGTTGTCACAAAAATTTTAATATTGAATAATATTGAATTGTAATATAGAATTGAATATTCTTGTAAGGTGTTTAGCAGACATACATGGTACTGTTATTAATATGGATTTAAACAAACACTGAAAACGCAGAAATGCAAAATATGACAGTGAAAAAGAAATACTGAAAAAAATGAACTGTGTCACAGACAGAAGGAAGAAAAGGAGAAAAAAACAATGCATGGTTCAGGCCATCTGGCTGTCTTAGGGCAAAGTCACAATGCTGCACAGGCCCCCTAAGGCATCTTCCAGATATAGTTCTTCTACAGGGGAAAACAATGCTAGGTAGACGTGTTGAGCAGCCATAAGGCAAAGCCTCAGAGAAATCTCAGTTTGGCCATTGCAGCCTCATAGAACCTTATCAGACTTAAGCTACAATGGAGCATATGTTTGCCCAAATGCACCACATCTGGCAGAATATTAGCAAGCAAGGTCTGCAAGACTGCAACGGCTATACAGACTGCAGCAGTGAAGGAAACACAGATTAAGGCGAGATTTCATTAAGAATCACATCCACTGAGAACAGTGTTTATTTGCACATGCTATTTGCATTGTTTTGCCGCTCAATTCACTAAAGGAATTAAGCAAATAAGGTGATGATACAGATGAACAGACAAATTCTGAATGAAACCTTGTTTGGGGAAAATTTTCGTTGGATTGCTGACCATGACTGCTATGTTATGGCACACTTTCTTCTGGGATTGTGCAGTATTGCTCCACTACTGTGATCCAACCATGATTCAAGCCTGACATATGAATAAAGAGTCAGAACAATCTAATTTTTTGAAGTAGTTTATTGAAACTTTAGACAAAATCTTTTCTGAAACTGCAATTTGTTTCAAGTGCTGATATTTATATGGCCAAAAAAGTATGAGGAAATTATTTTAATTATGCTATTGAAATTATACTTTTACAGCTATTCTGCTTAATACCTGTTTTCTGCTGGTTCATCTCCCTTCATTTTCCCTGTGCAGCTCTGAACCTAGTAGATGATTACCCATAAACACATATTCTTCCTTTCTGAGGGCTGCTAACTACATTCCCTTGAACGTTTACTGGCTACCTCTCAATTTACCCAGGTGTCAATGATAGGGTCCTAAAGAGGTCCCATTTGATGAGCTGATAATCCTCTCCAGGTAACTATCAGATACAGAAAGATCTGGAAGGATCTCAGAGGGTTTTCACTGTTGCCATGGAGCCCATAATCATTGCTCGTTTTTCTTCCCTATTTGCTATTATATAACATTTGTGCCCCTCTGGGTGAGCCACCACCAATGTGATCATGGTTTAAATGTATGCACAGATCCTTTAAATTCTTGGGCACGAATGCAGTCTATACAAAGAAACCCTCCGTGCATTGCGTGCACTGATGCCTAACGGTGCTTTATTATTTCTATGCAGATGCTTTGCATATTTCATTAAACCACCAGTGCAGAGCAGAGCATTACCAACAGGAGCACTATTCCATGTGATTTTGAGACAGCATACATGGAAACATACATGAATACACACACACACACACACACACATACACACACGTTTGTTAAACTGTATATTCTATCACCATACACCAACCCTACACCAAAACCTAACCCTCACAGGAAACTTTTAGCATTTTTACTTTCTCAAAAAAACTCATTCTGTATGATTTATAAGCGTTTTGAAAAATGGGGACATGGGTTATGTTCTCATAAGTCACCCTCTCCTTGTAATACCTGTGTCATACCCATGTCATTATACAAAGTTGTGTCCTGATATGTCACAAAAACATGCACACACACACACACACCCACACACACACTCACACACACACACATACTGTACTCTTGTTATAGCTCTATCCTCTCCCCAGGGGCAGCAGTCACATGGAATGAAACTCTAGGGAAGATCTCGATTATACAACTAATTACAAAATACCTGTAACGCAAATAAAACTAAAAGCTTCACTATGCACAATGCATGTAATTAAAAAAACAATAAACCAAAGCCTGAATTAAAAAGAACAGTTCAGACAAACAAAACTGTTAGATAAAAAAAACAGTAATATGAAATATTATTACAATTAAAAAATAAATTTGTCTATATTAATAAATTTTTAAATGTAATTCATTCACGCGATGGGAAAACTGAATTTGCAGCGACCATTATTCCAGTCTTCAGTGTTACATGATCCTTCAGAAATTATTTTAATATTCCAATTTGTTGTTCAAGAAACATTTCTTATTACAATCAATGTTAAAAACAGTTATGCTGCTAAATGTGTGTGGAAAATGTGATTGAATATCACATTTAGAATACAGATTTTTTTATTATATTATATTTTTCACAAACCCCTGGTTAAAAAAGCCAGAACCTTACGTGATACTGACTCTTCAACCATAAAGGAAACAGCTCACTTACAACCTCTTTAATGAAGTAGCAGATACTGTATAGCCCATCACTCTCATTCCAGAAAGGTCATCAATCATATCATTTACATACATACATTCCACTCCCACTGCTAGAGGAACCATATAAAGAACATGTTTATATTTATTGCCAATACAGCTGATGTTGCTGTTCAAAGCCCATGATGCAGGCTTTCCATACCTGATGCTGCACTCTCTCATCGGTAAATGTGCATGAGCTATTCATGAAGCAATACTGAATACACACCTGGCAAGTGACGTTTAACAAATGCCCCTTTAGAACAACAGATCTCATATTCACCTAACAACAAACTGAAGCGCTGTGCAAAGCTATGAATAATCTGATTGTGCTGTTAATATTTATTAGTTCATCGAGGGTCAAAAGCGGCATTGATTAACATTTTAATAAGGGCAAATAGTCCTTCATTTACAAAGTAATCATTGTGGGTGATTTGAATGCCTGATAGATGCTTAATAAAATTTGTGGGTCGGTGTGATGATAAACAGCTTTTATTCTCAACACGGGCAATACTAAGGCTCATCTATGCCAAAGTAAATATGAGCGCAGTCACCCGTTATGCATAATTTTCTATATTCGGAAACATTTTTAAAAAGCTATATGGATATGTATAGCCAGTATAATTTCCATTGCACAAAATGTTTTTTATAGTGGGAGAAGGTACTTGAAATGTTAATCAAAACTTTTAGTTCTTTTAAGAACTGTTCAGCGTTTGCTACCATAACTGTCACTAAATGCAGAATGGTTCAATTTCAGCACTGCCTGTTCATGGGTGGTCTTTCAATCTAATAGGCTGTTTATCTGTTTCAGAGTGATACTCGCTGAACTCACTTCCTGTTGCTCTGTACACACCCACTGACAAGAGTCTCAGTTGGGCCACAAAGTGACAACAGCTGCCATCAAGAATCTGAAGGGAAATATTTATATGTGTGTGTGCACGCGTGTGTGTTTAAAGAGCTCCTGTGTGGGCTAGGATCACTGTCAAAGGACAAGTGCTTCAGTTTAGCAGTGGCAAAAGCTGAAAAGGAAAATAGCCACTGGTTTATATGAGATCGAGAGAGAGAAAAGCAGAAAGAGTAAGTAAATGGTGGGAAAAGTTGGGTCTGACAATGCCCATCCATCACAGATACACATCTAGCCTATTCAAGGAACCTCTATGACTGACTGCAGTGCTAGCCATAAGCAGCACTCTCCAACATAAAGGGACAGCTTGTCTCTCTCATTATACTACCATGTACTATTGTGCCAAGCAGCATGCAACACACAAATATCCCCAGTTAAAATATACCCAATTGACCTTAATTCAATATTTTTGTGTGGTTCTCCAGTGAAAATAACTAAACATCCTTAAAGGGGGTTCAATTGTGTTTGGTGTATTCAGAGTTGTTCACAGTGTTAAAGAGATGGATTCTCTTGCTAAATATGGCCAAAGTTGAAAAAAATAATTTAGAAGAATGACTCAGAATTTCTGTGCCGAGAATCTTATTTCTGGGTTGGTACAAGTTTCGGCTGTTTTCTAAAAAAAAATAAAGTCGTCTGCAATGTCTGCAGCAAGGAATTTGCATATCACCGGAGTTCGTCCACTCTAAAGTACCACATCAATGCAAAGCATCCAGGAGTTAACGTCAATCCGGAGGTACGACCTAGCACGTCCCATGATAACTTAAGCAGTCAACGTCATCTTCAAGATGCCTTGTTTGTACAGTGAAAAAAATCTTCTTCCTGAAGCTCTTTTAAATGTATTTTCTTAGCATATTGTTGATTGTTATGGCCATTATTTGAACAATGAAAATAATAATAAAATAATTGTTTAACTTTAATGTCACTATTATTCATCATTGATTCATTTGAATTGGAATATTTGATACTTTTACAGGAAAAATTATGTATGCGATTAATTTAGATTAATTAATCACAGAGTATGTAATTAATTAGATAAAAATGTGTACTCGATTGACAGCCCTAATATATATATATTCCCAGGTAAATATTTTTTTACTGCACAATAAAAGAAAAACAGATACAAATTATTTTATTATAAATATTGCAAGGTCTAACAAATCTCCTTTTCATCCAGATTGCATTTCCTATGCAACCATTTGACAAATGTGTTACATCATTTGTTTGCTTTTCAAATAGAAAGTCAAATTTACATGAAACAAATGAATTTTTTAATAAAGGTGTGTGTGTGTGTGTGTGTGTGTGTGTGTGTTAATGCACTCTCTACCACCAGGCTGAAAAAAGCAACCCTCAAAATAAGATTTAGAGTTCTTACCTCTGGTGGTCTCATCTTCAATGGGCTGCTTGAAGACAGTGATGTCCTTAAAAGTGCAGAGGAACAGGACCACCTTATCGTTCTCATTCCTGATGGGGGCTACCTGCATGTAGAGCCACACAGGGGTTCCTGACAGCACCGGATGAACACAGTGAGAGAGGAGAGAGGGTAAGATGAAAGGAAAGTGTGAAAAGTATGTGAAGAGAAGTGAATTGAGGGTTTAAAAGAAGTCATGACGAGGAAGTTAAAAGACATGGATGAAAATTATGTGAATGGTGAGGGAAAGTGAAAGTGACAGAGAGGTCCAATGGAAGAGTAGGAGAAGAATAAATGATGATGTGATTATTGTGGTGAATGAAGATCGCAGGAGAAAGACAGGAATTGAGAAAAAGGAGGGAAACAGGAAGATCACTGAGACCAAGGTTCTCGATTCACCTGTATGAGGAATATACGGTGTAACCCATGTGCCTAATGGGTCATTACATTTGAGCTTAACAGGTCAGCTTTATCTTAAAGAGGCAACATGGGGAGATTTATCTTTATAGTAGCTGCATTAGAAACATTCAAGAGTGGAGAGGATGCAATTGTGCCCAAAATGCAAGATGCCTTGAGGTGTAAATGATCAAATAACTCAAAGCAAAGATGTGAAGTGTTTAGGGATGGGCATGAGTATCCAATGATTGTTCATGATCATAAATTTCGTGACTGTTAACAGAAACTGGGTAAGGAGACTCGACACAACTCGACAGCTAAACTAAGCGTGACTAAATGGAACAGAACACGGGTTCTTCAGATTCCTTAAAATAACTGATTTAACTTGTAACAGCGAATTGTCACAATGTTGCATCTTAGCTGTAATTAATGTCAGACTCATTAAAAATGGACATATGTAAAAATAATATTTAAGCATGTGCAAAATGTGTCTAATTGTGTCAAGAATCGTAGAGTGTGCACCCAGCTTTATGTCAAGCAACCTGTGGTGAAAATAGAAAATGAACCACAGGCCAGCAGCACTAAAATATAACGCGATCCAACAACCAAACTTACTCATGACAAACAGAAACATTACATCAGATATTAAGTATCTACACAATTGAGAGTACTTGAGTAGTCTAAACAATTTAAATGCCCAAATTTCAAGTAGGACACTTTTTTTTTACAGAAGTGAGGAGAAAGTTTTTAGAGGAACGTAGTGCCTCTTTTGCCTCGCTTGAACTCATTGAGTTGAAAACTGTGCCATAAAATCAGACACTTTCTGCTGGCTGTTTTGACATTCATGCTGTGTTTGCAAATGAAGTAGAATAGATGTAACATCCAGACACACTTTTCATTGAACATATGTGCTGTTTGATACAGTGCCTGTATGTAAAGAAGAAAGTCCAAAATAAACAATAAAGTGGGGTCTATATGTTTTTATCACTTTTATGTTGATTAACTTAACACAATATAACATTATAATCACACAAACAGAGTTTTTACTGTTATAAAAACACATATTTGTGAGCATTGGTGGAACAGAATGTGTCAGAATAAACATGTGTCATCATTTTAATCTGGCCAGTTGTGAAATCTTGTGTTGTGGACCTAGTCCGGGCAGTGCCATATTTCATATATCAACTTTTAACAGGAATGAAAAAGAGGGTTTGATGACTGAAGAATCAAACTGTTGTTTAATAACATATTGATTGTTCACTGATTAAATGTCTGGAAAAAAAAAAAATGTAAGTTTAGAATTGCATGGTCTAGGACCTTTATACAGTGTGTGCCATTGTAAATACTTTAAGTCTATCCGCCCGCCATATATATATATATATATATATATATGAAGGAATTTTCATTCTTTTCAGGAACTCGGCTTCCTACATCGACACAATTGCATCTCTGTATTTTCCCTTTTCCACTAGAAACAGCAGGCAAAGTGAAAGAATTGTAGCTGGGAATACTCACTGTTCTTCTTATAGAGCAGCACTTCAAAGCAATTGGACTCATAGTTATCAAAGGTCTGTCTGACTTTGTCTATTGTCTTCTTGTCTGTCAGCTCGCCGTACATGAAACTGCCAGGGGGACAGAGAGACAAAGGATGGAAAGTTGAAAAAAGGTTTTGAGAGTGAGAGTAGTGGGTGGGAAAGGGAGAAAACAGGTGATGAAAATGAGCAAGACAAAGAGAGCAGAAAAAGAGAGTTAGGGGAGTGTGCACACCTGTGTGCCACACACATCCAGCGAACTCTACCTTGTCTTTCACTGTCAGTTAATTCACTGAGTGTGCACAAGGGCTGGTGGCTGATGACACGGGCTGTCAGATACTGCAGCCGCTCTATTGAACATGTGGAGGCTGGACAAACAGTAGATGCCGAGCCTCACTTCCGACATGTTCTACCCTCATGGTTATGTAAAAGGAAGGAAACATTCAATTTGAAACAGTTCAGGAAAGCAGCAAAAGACAAGGTATTCTTGTGTGTTTTAGTGCCTGAAGTTCTCTTAAATGTTTGCAAATAATGTGGCACCACTGGGGTTCAAAAGTCTAAGACCACATATAAAATATGGCAGTCAAAATACAGCCTGGAAAAATACAAAAAGTTTTTTAAGGGGGGGGGGGTGATGGGGGAACTAGTACAACATTTATAATTCTGGCCTATTTTTTTAATTAAGTAAATCTGTGACAATGATCATTTCAACATCTCCTAAATTCATGCTGGGAAGAAATACAGAAAATCTGAAATTCATGTTCATTTTCTAATTCAGTTTTTAACTTGTTTGGCTGATTATATAAAATTTCGAATAAAATGTGCATAATAAAAAAAAAAAAAAATTATAGTATTACTAGTGGTATCAGACTTTTGGATAATACAATTTAATAATGATAACAAACAAGTCAGAAGATTCTTTAAATTAACATTTTAAAAAATATTTAAAAAATCTAAGACAAAAATGTTCAATAAACCATGACAAAGCTGTAGAATTGACAAAGAAGACTTAAGACGTGGAATGAAAATGCGTGGTGGATCATTTCATGAAGTCCCATTTTCATGAATTTTACTTTGTGAATTTCATGACAATATTACAATGTGAATGTGGTCAATTGTATTCTATTTTTTTTTACTTCAGCTTTTTACTTCATCTCCATCCTTTCCAATCATGTTATAATCAAAATGAAGTTTATGTGTTTGAGTTTTCAAACTTTCTCTATCTCTAACTTTCTCATCTGTTGTCCATTTCTTCTTAAGTGGACACAGGAGGACAATGCTCTACAGTCAGACAGTCCTGTAATGTAGCGTTTATAGCAAATTACTACAATCAAGACTGGGTGACATTGAAACCTCAGCTTCCAAAAAAAAACAAAAATATATAGGTAATTATGGTGCATTTGAGTTTTGTGACCCTAAGCTACTCAGAGACTTTTAGTATCAAATCCTCAACCATATTGCTTTAGCTGACAAAGGCTTGTGCCAGTTCTACCTCTAAAATTCCCCTTGAATCCTGAGTCAATCTGGAGTCATATCACAGTCTGTAGGCAGATCCATATAACTGCATGGAGGCAGAGCCAAATCGCTGCAGTTGGTATTGCTATTTCTACTCTGATGATTGGCATCTTACTGAGCATATTTAGCACTAACAAGGTGTTCGGTGATGGCTCAGGAGAAATGTGCTCTCGGAGTGGCTGAATAGCACACGCAGATGGCTCAACACAGCTGAACTGATGTGAGAAGTGTGTTGAAGTGATGTGAGAAGTGTGTTTTAGCACCATTAACTCAAGCAGAATAAGAAAATGACACTTCTGCGCCTAACACTTCACCAAAATCATTAGCGAAACATCCACAATTGTCTGATGAGTGAAACTAGCAGGAATAGCGGTCAGTTCTCACTTAACAAAGACAAATAATAGTAATAATAATAATAATAAATGATCAAATTCTGTCCTTTCTCTACTTCATATTCTGCATTGCATCAGTTTAATAGATTCAGCTCCTGCTATCCGAGCATAACCCCTCTGGAAAAGTTTCTGAGGCTTCGTTTTCGTATCCAAAATAATGTAATTCTGTAAAAACACATAATTTAGTTATGATGCAAACTAATGCATTTTTGGATCCTGCATGCCTTAGCCTGGAAAGTTGCGAATATAAATTTTGAATGACATCACTGTCTGCCCTTGACTACTGAATCCGGACAGGCTATAAATAGACAGGTGGGAGAAACACTTACCTGCAGGTGCTGCTCTTCTGCATGACCTCTGCCCTGTGGTAACCAGACAGCTTGCAGAATCCGTCATTACTGTAAACTATAGGCCATTCAACGATTTGCGCATTCCCCAACAAGAAACTTGTCTCTGCAATCAAATATAAGAGGTAGGACGGGAACATGTTTATTAATGTGCATAAATAACTAATTATTACAGTATATTTAGTGTTCGTATTATCGTCAGGTACATCAGTTTAGTCAAACTTGTATCTGTCACGTGTTTGGCTGTAGTAAGGAATTGCATAACAAAGGAAACATAAAGGAATTAATCTGAATAGAAATCTCACAGGAAACATGTAGAGAAACAAAAAACATAAAATGTAAAAGTAGACGGACAGGGACTAGAATGGAACTAAGGATGTTAAGAAAACAAAGTCAATCTGAGTAGTAATCTGACTGCACACTAAAATAATAAAATAAATAATAATACAAAATAAAACTGCATTTACACTTGGCAGTGTAAATAGTAGTAGAGGATGCACTGTGTTCAGATCTCAGTGTAAGATAAAGACAATCCAGCTATCATGTCTGCATTCGCAGGCTGATGTCACACAAAACCCTGCCCCCTTTCTTCCAAACTGTCAAAAGACTTCCAATCGGTCCAAGAGAAAGATCTGATTGTTTATCCAGATAGAGAAGTCACTTGATGTTGCCAAGTGTAAACACAGCATGTCCTGATTGAAAGATGATCCGATCTAAATGATTTGATAACTGTGATGTAAACGTAGCCTTATTCTATTCATCTGAGATGATCAGACACCTTTTTTCCGAAGGTTAAACACTTCCCTTTGAATGGAAATTTGTTGAGAAGAAAAAAGGCTTGCGTTTCAAGGCCTAATTTGTACTCCATTTGTGGAAACTGCTTCAGTTCATTCTTTTATTTGTCACAATGAATTGCAATGCAGTCTTGGCATCAGTGTAACTGATACACGGTGGTCTAGCCATAGCAGGTGGGTTAAAGCCCTGAACATTGTTCCTGTGAGACTGTGCCATTAAAAAGACTAAGTCATCCTCTCTAGTCTTCATTAGTGAGGCAAAAAGACAACTGTCTTCACCCTCCCAATGCAGGTATAAAAATAGACAGGCAAAGAGAACATTACATCACCGGAAAACAAATCAAAGCACAAATTGTTACAGAAATGTCTGTGACAATACAAATCCTTACACACATAAAGCCAACCACCACAAACAGAATCATCTTTGCTCACACACACACACGGCTTTTATAATGCGGCTGAGCTACAGTCCTCTCTGGACCCATGCAGTCCTCCCCTGAGGAAAAGAGAAAGATAGAGAGAGAGAGAGAACGTGGCATTTGATACAGCCATTAAAAAAAGGT
Organism: Carassius auratus; assembly: GCF_003368295.1. Lineage (NCBI taxonomy): Eukaryota > Metazoa > Chordata > Actinopteri > Cypriniformes > Cyprinidae > Carassius > Carassius auratus. The sequence goes on from NW_020524366.1 coordinate 111,723, forward strand.
GGCCACTTCTCTCCTTCATTGTCTCCATTATCTCTCCTCCTCCCCTTGCAGTTTGCCTCTGCAGGACCAGTTGAAAAGAGAAGCGTAAAGGATAAAGTGAAGTGCTGTCCCCTTCAGGAAGGAGAGCTGAGACTCATTACAGTGATCTCCATGCCATGGCTCCTGCCCTCAGACCAGGGGCCAATTGTGAGGAAGTGCTCCCTGAGGATGCAAAAGAATGAGATCCTGTTTGCAGAACGGGGCTCGGTGATGTGATAATCATGTAATGCTCTGTCACTGATGATATATCGCATTCTCAGCCAAGACAGCACGTTCAGACTAATAAAGTCTCTGCCAAGAAGTCAAGCATTAATAACTAATACGGAAAAGGAGCTCGAGCAGGCGAGTGGAGCAGGACCATGTACCGTCACATCCACAGCATAACCAATGCTGGAAAGTCGATGTGAGGAATGACGGTGTTGCAATGAAAGTCATTGTAGTTTATATGTTTTTAATTACTTTTTCTATTGATTTTATTTTATTTAGTTCTATTTCTTTTATTTATTTATTTATTTACTTTAGTTTTCATTCACATGTTTTGACGAAGCCCCTAAGGGGACGTGCAGATGAAGGAAAAGAACAAAAATTATATTTCCATGCTTTTGTGCAAAAAATTATAGTTAATGAAACCAACAAAAAATTTTTTACTTGAAATAACTGAAATAAAATAGAAAAAATACAACATATAAAAATAAAGAAGTTTCTCAATGACACTAAAATAATACTGGTTCACAAAAGCATAACATTTACTTTATATCAAAAACTAAACATTCATTTGTGGCCATTTTTATTTTATTTTGTTTACAGTTTTCCATGAATATTATGAATTGAATATAATTTCTGTTTTTCGCAGTCATTTTTTTATTTCAATTAACTATAAGAACGCTGATTGCAATAATGAAGTGAAAAATACAAATTATTAGAGGAGTCATATTATGCCCCTTTTTTTTTACAACATGTAATATAAGTCTCTGGTGTCCACGGAATGTGTCTGTGAAGTTTCAGCTCAAAATACTCCACCAATCATTATTATATCATTTTGAAAATGCCTTTGTGAAAGCAGAAACGTTCTGTTTTCAGGGCTGTCTCTTTAAATGCAAATGAGATGCTGCTCCCCGCCCCCTTTTCTAGAATAGAGCTGTTGCATTACAGCTCATACCTGCTAAAAACATCTGTTTGGGTTCTCATTATCATGTTTATCACACTGAAATCATGCGTTTTAAAGCAATATTAGTTTAAACTTCTGATATATGGTTTTCTTTTTTTTTTTCTTTTTTTCTTTTTTTTTTTGATATATGGTTTTCTAAGTGAACACATACAGAAAGCGGTGGTCACAGCATGTGAGTACTAAACTAAGTTCTCATCCACACACAAGTTTACGTTAAAAAACACACATGAGTAACAAAAACAGTTGGTTATGTCTGTTAAGGTAACCTGCTGGGAAATAATCTGTGTGGCAGCAACAAAATAAAGTAAATAAATCAATAAATCCACTGCTCTATAAATCTCCTCTGAGCCTGGAACTCAGTGTGTGGTGAACAGCGTTCTGTGCTCGGCTGTGCAGCCAAAGGCAGAACAGTTAGTATGTTTTGCTCAAACTTACACCATGGCATCAGAACTGGTAAACCGTTGTCGCTTGCAAAATCAAAAAAATGGTGTAATGGGTGGAAGCTCACAGATTAAGGGGCGGTAATATTATAATGAGATCCCTTTACCACGTCACCAAGGGAGCGAAATCTGAGCGGCTTGTTTTCTCAGAAGCTTTCAGAAAAAGGCTTACCAAAACAAAGTTACTGGGTTAATCTTTTTCCACGCTTCCTTAGTTGGTCGATGCACCAGGGACCTGATTACAGCACTTCAAAATATTCAAAATCTCTTTTGTGAACTATACCTTATATATATATCTAAGCCAAAGTAAAGTTATTCAATACACAAAGAGCACAGATCCACCTCAAGGCAAAAAGAGTACCCATTTCACATAAGAGGACACAGCTGTTTTGTCTGGCTGCATGTAAAATCAATGGAATATTGAAACTAGAAAGACTTTAATCTTTATAATCTCACTTGAGGCAAATTAACAAAAAGGCTTACCTGTGTCTCTCTTGAATTAGTCTTGTTGTTTTAAAGAGCAGCTTATGTCAGCTGATACAGACTTTAAACAGCCCAAGTGGTTATAACACATACATTGATCACACTTCCAGAGCCATGTGAAGCCTAAAGCAGTCCGTCAGCACTTTATGTGTTTTATGGGATGCAGCCGAAAGCTTATCATATAAATGGTGAATACGAGGCATATTGACAGCGATGAAAGACTTAGTGATGTGCGTGCCAACCCCACATGGGAGGCCAATAGACAGCTGCTATGGTGCTCTCCACAATTCCACAGCAGTGTGTTTACTGAAAATTAAATAAACATCTCACATTAGCAATCACATGGCCTCATTTACATATATACACATCATTTTCTTCCACCTTTACATGCCCACTTACACAAACCCATGAAATATCATTATATATATATATATATATATATATATATATATATATATATATATATATATTGTATACAGTATAAATATATATATATATATATACATACAGTAAAACACATGTCAATGAAAAGTTTTTTTTTTTTAATTAAGCCAATGTGATGCATTGAGATATTCCAAAATTATAGATTTTTCTTTTATGCCAAAAATCATTAGGATATTAGTAAAGATCATGTATCATGATCATATTTTATAAATTTCCTACCGTAAATATATCAAAACTTAATTTTTTATTAGTAATATGCATTGCTAAGAATTAATTTGGACATATCTAAAGGCGATTTTCTCAGTATATCGAGTTTTTTGCACCCTCAAATTCCAGATTTTCAAATAGTTGTATCTTGGCCAAATATTGTCCGATCCCAATAACCATACACCAATAGAAATCTTATTTATTCAGCTTTCAGATGATGTATAAATCTTAATTTCGAGAAATTGAAACCTAAACACTGGTTTTGTGGTCCAGGGTTACATATTAGCTAGTGCATTAACTAACATTGTATAACAAAGAACAATTAATTTGTATTTGTTGTATTTATTAAACTTTGTTAATATTTACAAATATTTATTATTAAAATTTACAACTGTTTATTGTTTGTTCAAATTAGATTTGTTCCATTACATAATATTAACATTTGATTTTGATTGTGAATGTATTACTAAGTGTTTATATTTTCATAGATTAATAAATGCTGCCTGAAGAAGTACTTTCACTGTTAGTTCACGTTAACTAATGTATAACTATGTTAACCAATGAAACCTTATTGTTAAGTGTTACTAAAAAAAATTGTCAAATCCACCACAATCATTTCCTTCACACAACTGATGTAAATTACTGTGAGAGAGGGAATATTTGGCAAGGCAAATATTTATTAAAATCATGTGAAAAAAACTCAACACACAAATATCAGTTATGGTAGCAAGATTTTATCTGATTGGCTGCTAACTTCCGTTTTCTGATATATACTGTATTTCATTAAACATGCTCCTAAATACCACATAAAAGCAAACTGTGGTTGGTTGCTTCAAGCAGTTTTATTCTGTTAAAGTTTTATGCTCTCGGTCACAAAAAGCTGCAACAAGTACCAAGTCCTGATCTTATGCCACACGTCAAACATCTGACCAGGCAAGACTAAAATAATGTTGACAATCAATAAACCTCAGTGTGTGAAAAGATGATCATCACACAATGAAACAGCAATAGCATAAGGTCAGCAAAACCCGAAACAATACACTATTCACACAATTATTCATGCCGCACTGCATGATGGGAGCTACCAAGTCAGCAAACATTGTTCAATATAAATCAGTTTGTTCTGAAGACTCTCTCAAGACTAGTAGCGACAACATTCCAGGGGAAATATTATTGTTTATATTTCTTAGCACTGCAGAGTTCCAACAAGAGAAACAAGCTATGAATTTGTTTAAGGTTTGACAAAAGAGGGAAGTAGATTTACAAATTGCTCTGATGTCTATGCAGAAGAGTCTCTGTTGTCAGACAATTTGTGACCTTTTCTCTGGCTCCATCGCCTCTCGCTGTCTTTCTTTATCTCTCTATAATTCTCTATTCAATTGCAGTGTGACACTTTGTGTGTGTCAGCATTTGACTCCATTACTTCCAGCAAGAGGAGAGATGTCCACGGCATATGCATTGGGAAACAACCACTGCCAATCTCCAGCCAAAGGTTCTGCTTTAAACAGCTTTGAGGATAGCTGTTGATTCAATCCCAAGCACACAGTCAAGGCTCAGACAGGGGCAGGCGAACTTGAGATTTCCTGAGGCCTAACATGCCACCTTTAATAAAACACTTTTGTACAAACTGCCTAGGTTTGCCTAAGATTAATTTTTTTAATTTATACTTTTATTCAGCAAAGATGCATATAATGTATCAAAACTGACAGTAAAGAAATTTCTATCATGACAATTTTAGAAAATTTTAGCATGGTAATGAACATGACTGTTAATGTATTTAGTCTTGGCGGAATAGATCTGCTACGCTGCTGTTGCTGTAGGTTATTGCTGTTCTTGTAGATTATTGCTGCTGCCACTGCAAAGCAAAAACAGGAACTTGGTACTGCCAATACAGTACATATGCTGATACGGTGCTGTGTGTATTTAAGACATACTGCTGCTGCACAAGTAGCATATACAGTATAATAACCCATAGCAGATCTATACAGGTGGAGTGTTTCAGAGGAACTCTGAAAGCATGCTGGTAAATGCTCTAGTACAGGTTCCTCAATAGGCGGCCCGCGGAACACATCCGGCCCATGAGAGAATTTTTTTTACCCGCACTCATTTCAAATAATGTTGTCATGGTAACTTCAGCGTAAGCACATAACTGGTGTGTAAATTCAAATGCAGCATCAGACAGTGTTTGACAGTGAAAACATGGCATGTGTGAAGAAAAGATGACATGGAAAATAGATTATTCAAATATGAATGGACTGAATAATTTTGAGTGATCCCATCTTTGTTATGGAATATGCTTTTTGGTTCACACTGAGTTCACAATTTTAACGTACTACAATTTCTTTTAATTTATTTTTCAAGATCCAATTTAAAAAAAAAAAAAAAATTTACTTTCTGTATAGCTATAAAGGTCACGCAAAATAATAATCAAAAGCACATAATCATTACCTGAGATTATCGCTGTCATAGTTTACATGTTGTTCCAGCCGCGATGTCGCAGAAAATAGAAACCGTTTCAAAAATATAATATTTTGTTTGTTTGTTTTTAATATTCAACAGGCAAAGATCTTTAGTTTTCTGTATCTGAATAAAAAAAAATCATAATTATTTGAATAAAACAGATTACTTGTGGGGGGGTAGAATATTTATTTTGTGTCTATTAACGAAAAACAACAATAAAAACAAAAACAACGACAATAATAAGCAGAAACATTTTGGGCATAATGTAGTCAGTGGCCCTTGGCTTGGTTTTGTTGGCCGAATTTGGCCCTCTGTGAAAACGAACTGAGGACCATGCTCTCATGAACGCTAACCAGACATTTAAATGAATAGCAGTGAGCTCATTGGCTGCCTTTCCAACATGAACCAATCAGCTTATGCCAAGTAGTTTAACGCAGTGAATTTCATCAATTTGTGTCAATAATCCATCAGCTTGTGCCATCTAGAGTATCATGACAGAACTCGGCATTTATGTGAAAACAAAATTCTATTTAGGTTACTGAAAGAAAAAAACTTTTTTAGTTTCCACAGAAATATAATATTGATAATAATAGTAAACATTTCTTGAGCAACAAATCAGCATATTAGAATGATTTCTGAAGGATCATATGACATATTAAATATAATTTTGAAATATATTCACATAGAAAACAGTTATTTTAAAATTGCAATTATATTTAAAATATTACATTATTATTATATTTTACTTTATATTTGACCAAATAATTGCAATCTTGGTGATAAAAAAAGACAATTTGGAATGGTAGTGTAGATAGTCAGAGGCACTGTTCTTTTTCCTTGACTTTTAAAAGATTAATGCTATATATTTGAATAGGACATGACTGCAAATTAGTTTGAGTCACATGGAGTATTTTATAGTAGTTTTATGATGCTTTTTGGCCTTTATGGATCTCAACAGATCTAGTCCCCATCTATTTGTACTTGGTATATTCTAAAGGGTTTCCACAAAAATAATTTTGTGCCCCCCTGGAAGAAAGTTTGGAATGGCATTATGTTTGTTTGTTTTTACTGCTGCTTTAAACTTTATTCCGTTTTAGTTGTTCGCTAATTCATCATAGTCTCCGTCAGTAATAAAGATGAGAGAAAGCAAAACAAAACAGTTAAACTTAAGAGAGCTGGTAGTGGATTTTCATACAGCTACCATCCAGGATGGAAAAACAGAGATGGTACAGACCCACAAATACATGGAAATCAATCAAACAGCAGACTGGACTGCATTGACAACACAGCAATGCAAGCAGAAAGATCAGAGAAGCCTGTACTTTCTGAGGGGGCTGTCAGAGAGATTCTACCAATCTTCTGGGCTAGAAAAAAGATGGTGGAGCAACTAGAGTCTGTAATAAATGAATCCACAAGTAAACACTCCCTTCAGCAGATCTGGTGCAAATAGGAGGTACAAAGTGTCTGTCATGTGCTCATCTGCATGTTACTCCTGGTGGTCACTGCAACGAGAAGTTATGTAATTGAACAAGCACAAACATTCTTCTATTTTTGGATCCATTAACATAATGCATCATCAATGTATTTGATGCTATTGCATGGTATGTGTTCCTTTCACTGTCTGCGTGGAAGTATGTTGGCGCACCTGCTTCTCTGTGAAAGAATGACTACAGGGAAAGTGGAAGAAGAAACAGATCCTATTAAGATAAACCTATATTTACATGGATTACACCTTAGTAAGTTCCCTAGTGCCTGTGATCTTGGTGAAAACGATTTTCTGTTGGCCATTACAGATCCTAAGCATGTAAGAAAAACCGACTATTTCCAGTACAGATACACATCAGATAGTGGTTCCCTATAGTGAACACCAAACACAACCTGCTCTCTGTTCTCGTAAGCTGTGGTTAATGAAAGATATCACTTTCATTACATCTGTGACTTTCTAATCTGCATTCATATCTCCTCACATGCTTTTTTTAATTATCTTTTTTCTCTGGAAATAGTCTTATGATCTCCTTACTGGTGTTTTTGTACCGTTGTGATGTTTGGTTTTCTCAAACGTTTCATTTTACCACAGAAACTCTACTTTATCATTTCTTCTAGCTTCCTTTTAATAGTTTATTGCTAAATTATTAGTTCGTACTCAGTCTCATTTATTTTATTCCTCTTTTTAACTGTATTTTAAAATCCCTTTGCTGTGCGTGTATATTTCTCTCTTTGAGAGCATGTGTAGTGTGCCTGTACACCTTACAGTGTGACAAGCAGTACAAAAGAACAAGCTGAGGATAGCCAATGGCAGCTCAGATGAGCCATGGTACATTGCATAAACCCCAAATGCAAATTAACAGTCCTAAGGACATAAAAGAGTGAGAATAAATGTATAAGAATGGAAGAAAATGTATGGTACTACATACTGAAAACAACAACAATGATAAAAAATAATAACAACATATAAAAAAATAGTATATAATAAACTAAATACAGTATTGTTCAAAATAATAGCAGTACAATGTGACTAACCAGAATAATCAAGGTTTTTCGTATATTTTTTTATTGCTACGTGGCAAACAAGTTACCAGTAGGTTCAGTAGATTCTCAGAAAACAAATGAGACCCAGCATTCATGATATGCACGCTCTTAAGGCTGTGCAATTGGGCAATTAGTCGAATTAGTTGAAAGGGATGTGTTCAAAAAAATAGCAGTGTGGCATTCAATCACTGAGGTCATCAATTTTGTGAAGAAACAGGTGTGAATCAGGTGGCCCCTATTTAAGGATGAAGCCAACACTTGTTGAACATGCATTTGAAAGCTGAGGAAAATGGGTCGTTCAAGACATTGTTCAGAAGAACAGCGTACTTTGATTAAAAAGTTGATTAGAGAGGGGAAAACCTATAAAGAGGTGCAAAAAATGATAGGCTGTTCAGCTAAAATGATCTCCAATGCCTTAAAATGGAGAGCAAAACCAGAGAGACGTGGAAGAAAACGGAAGACAACCATCAAAATGGATAGAAGAATAACCAGAATGGCAAAGGCTCAGCCAATGATCACCTCCAGGATGATCAAAGACAGTCTGGAGTTACCTGTAAGTACTGTGACAGTTAGAAGACGTCTGTGTGAAGCTAATCTATTTTCAAGAATCCCCCGCAAAGTCCCTCTGTTAAAAAAAAGGCATGTGCAGAAGAGGTTACAATTTGCCAAAGAACACATCAACTGGCCTAAAGAGAAATGGAGGAACATTTTGTGGACTGATGAGAGTAAAATTGTTCTTTTTGGGTCCAAGGGCCACAGGCAGTTTGTGAGACGACCCCCAAACTCCTAATTCAAGCCACAGTACACAGTGAAGACAGTGAAGCATGGAGGTGCAAGCATCATGATATGGGCATGTTTCTCCTACTATGGTGTTGGGCCTATTTATCGCATACCAGGGATCATGGATCAGTTTGCATATGTTAAAATACTTGAAGAGGTCATGTTGCCCTATGCTGAAGAGGACATGCCCTTGAAATGGTTGTTTCAACAAGACAATGACCCAAAACACACTAGTAAACGGGCAAAGTCTTGGTTCCAAACCAACAAAATTAATGTTATGGAGTGGCCAGCCCAATCTCCAGACCTTAATCCAATTGAGAACTTGTGGGGTGATATCAAAAATGCTGTTTCTGAAGCAAAACCAAGAAATGTGAATGAATTGTGGAATGTTGTTAAAGAATCATGGAGTGGAATAACAGCTGAGAGGTGCCACAAGTTGGTTGACTCCATGGCACACAGATGTCAAGCAGTTTTAAAAAACTGTGGTCATACAACTAAATATTAGTTTAGTGATTCACAAGATTGCAAAATCCCAGAAAAAAAAATGTTTGTACAAAATAGTTTTGAGTTTGTACAGTCAAAGGTAGACACTGCTATTTTTTTGAACACACCCCTTTCAACTAATTGCCCAATTGCACAGCCTTAAGAGCGTGCATATCATGAATGCTGGGTCTTGTTTGTTTTCTGACAATCTACTGAACCTACTGGTAACTTGTTTGCCACGTAGCAATAAAAAAATATACTAAAAACCTTGATTATTCTGGTTAGTCACATTGTACTGCTATTATTTTGAACAATACTGTATAAATGTAAAATAATAATAATAAACACTGGCTGGAACCATCACATACTGTATATATTCACTTTATATACATGCAATTTATTCTCAGAACCGCCAGCCTTCATTGCTAGAACAGTATAGCTGTCCTCTATCAAAGAGTGTTGTTGAAATCATTTAATTTCTCAAGTCAGTAAGAACTATGGTATCACTGGTTATTCAAAAATCAAGCTGACTACAACAAGCTTCTCCAACACACTAAAACTCAGCACAGCTGGGGGAAATATGCACTGCTTTTCCTGTTCTAATAATGATATGTACAGGTAAAAAGCTTTATGAAATTTGACTTTGTTTACCCCCCAGCTGTGAGTCTCGATTCCCCTAAGTGGGCTTGCAAGACTCAAACAAACTCTGCTGTCCGCAAACAAAGGAGAAGACCTTCAGGGAGGACTTGGGTTGTAAATGAAGGACAGAGACACAAAGCCTCAGAAACACCTACATAATTTCAACAACAGCATTCGAGAAAGGGTTCATTATTTTGAGGTGGACATGCTGTGTATGGTGCTATAAGAGGTATATGAAAAACAAATTGCTTGAGCAATTTAAAATCTTTTTAGACTTGATCATTTTTGGCTGTTACATAACTGACAATAATTCTGATTTTTGATAGCATGGCTCATTATACCCCATTTAACTTTCCTGCCAAGTGCAATTTGAAGCCTGTGTGTGTAGGGTTTCTTTTGTTGTTGTTTTTTTTCCTCATTTTATATATATATATATATATATTATACCTTTATAAAGACACCATAAAAGACCTCAACTACACATCCATTATTTACCACCTGCATATTATTGGTTATTTTTAGCTGTTTAATCAGATTGTAAATAATTACCAGCTCCACAATTCCAAAACGTTTCACAAGGAGAATTTTGGTATGCTCATCATCCATATACTGTATTATCTATCCTTCACTCCTAAATTTAAATTTGTACTACTGTCAGCATGGAGCCTCAGTTGGAGCTGACAGCACATTGGCAGCACATCAGCACAGGCTTTAGATACATTTTTAAATGTACCTAAGTGAAATCGTTGGAAGGAAGACACTAACCTTGCCTTTTAATTACATGCAACTTCTCATTTTTTGACTTGTGCCTTGTACTGATGGCTGTAAATGTGTTCATTCATCCAGATGTAAATGCATGCACTTCCTTGTAAATCAGTTATTTAAAAAGCCTATGACAAAAAAACACATGTAAATTTAAATGCAAGAATCAATTATCCAGCCCATTCAAGATTCTGTCAGCATATTTGAATTAGTAATGGGATGAAGGGAGGATGTCCAGAAACAACATGAGATCTGCTGAACAATTTCAGCTGCACTAGAATTAGAAATTCTTCCACTCGCTGCATCACTTCAATATTAAACAATGATCACAGTGACAGTGGAGCTTACAGAATATAAATATCAGCATCTTGTTACTACAAAGACTGTGATTAGGATTTATATAAAAACAAAAAAAAGTGGATCTTTTTTTCTCAAAAGATGCAAGCTCTGCGTCAGATTTAGCAAAGAGTGTGTGGAAGATCCGGAGACCCTCTGAGGTCAGAGAGCTGCCCACGGCAAATGTCAGGGCATGGTATTATGAGCTGAGAGAGCACCACATTAAAACCCACACAGTTCGTTAGAAAGAGCTGTCTGGTCTCAGTGTATACAAAAACACCCAAAATCTGTGTCTTCAACTTTTAAGTTTGTGTATTTATTTGAAACAGAGTTAAGAGTTATTAATAGCTTTTGATGCAGTAATCATGAGTGTGACCTCTGCTGGTGAGGTCCTTTTATACAAACTCCTACAGAACCTGTGGCAGATTCACATGGAAAATATATGTGACACAAAATGACTGCAATTCACATAAGAAGATCTACAGCAAAACAGCCAAGAAAAACTGCATCACCTTTAGATTAAGTTTAGCTATGATCAACAATAATTTGTTGATACAAACAACTGAGCACTGAACATGCAAATGCTTCGATTGTGCTGATAATAGTAATTATAATAATGATATAAAAATATAGAATATAAAATATATATTGTTAAAAACTGATTACACAGCATATATATATATATATATATATATATATATATATATATATATATATATATATATATATATATATATATATATATATATATATATATATATATATATATATATAATAGCTATATATATTCAAAATATCCTAGGTATAATAGTCACATATCCATTTAACCACAATAAACTTTTTTTTACATGTTTACATGTTTGGTTTAAAGTTTAACAAAAGTAAGCCAGAATGGTTGTTTGTGTGACGAAATAGTTGTTTGTGTGACTCCACCAAAAAAAAAAAAAAAAAAAAAAAAAAACATCCACGCATTTTTACATGCGTCAATTGACGCATCAAAAAAACGTTTACCCGCGTGAGATTTATCCCGACTGAAGCAAAGAGTTTAGAATATATTTGACTGTAGGTTGTTGATGTCTTTAAAAAAAATCAAGTCTTACTGACGCATTAATAAAATTTTGTTGATAATCGATAGCAATAGTAAGGTAACGTTTTGAGAAGCGATTGAGCAATGCATTGTAAACTGTGTTTAATTACTGTTATTATGGTCAAAGAGTGATTAAGTTCAGCTCACGGCTGTTTTGCAGCTCTGTGTTTTTTATGTTTTACTAAGCACATAATAAAGAAGAGTATGTAGAAGTTACTTTAGGTGCGTCATATGTAAATATTTAATATTACTTAAATCAGAGAAAAAAAATAGGTTTCCCATTTTTATGAGAACAAACTCAAGAGATTCACTTTTACGCGTAATTCTGAGCACAATTAAAGTTAGAAAAAATAAAGCGTAAGAGAATTTAAACATTTCTTAAGACACCATGAGACTTTCCCCCTTTGCTTTATCAGGTACTGCAATCTGAAGAAAGCGATCATCTTACCACTTGAGCGACGGACAATATTTTCCAAAAAAGTGTTCTGTGGTGCCACCAGTCCTCTTTTTCCCCCGTGCATTCTGCGGTCGGGCAGCGTCGGTCAGGCTTGCGGACTTGCTGGAAGCTGGTCGTTAAAGTGATGCAGGCGGGATGGGAATGTATCGATGGGATGGAGAAGATCATGGTAACGCTGCGCCGTGGCTGACTGGTATGGGTTCTTTGTACCACGTTGCGCTTGCAGTTCTGCAGGCTCCGCGCTCCCCTGGTTGGCGCCTGCGCACTCGCGAACTGTAACACTGAAAAGTGACTGGCACAGAAATCTGGAGCGCGACGCCCGGTACCATGGAGAAGCAACACATGCAACAGATGGTACCTCTTTCGCGCGAATTACAAGAGTTACTGGAAATTATGTCATTGTCATCTTAATTGAGAAAAAGGTAAATTTAACAGTTAAAGTGAGTTACTATACAACTCATGAATTTTAAGGAGGGTTTACGCGCAATCTTGATTACATCAGGATGTAGACTAATATGATGATACCATGTCAGTATTCCCTTGGAATATTTTATAAAACTTTTTATGTTTATTCAACAACATTTCACATGCATTACCTTACCTATTTCCTCATGAGAATATCTCCTTCTAAAAAAAAGGTTAGATAAATTATTGATATTTCAAAATCAATCGGGAATTTAATGCTTGAAAAACGAATTTGTTGATATTTTGATGGGGAAAGAAAGAAAGAAGAGTGAGTGAGTGAGTGAGTGAGTGAGTGTGAATGAATGAATGAATGTCTGTGGCGGTCAGTGGCGCCATATTTTAGGAAATGCAGTTAGATTAGCCCCTCCTGTGCCGCTGGAGTCCCCTGTCTGAGGAGGCAGTGGACAGAGCCCCTATTGTTCCCAGCCCACTCCTGCCTAATATGGAATTCGGAATGAAACCAATGATTTCCTGACACTGGCGATGCGTAGCCGCGTAGGGGCGAATGTGGAGTTACAAGGGAAATAAAGAGGAGACACAAACACTGATCCGTCGTCGGACCAGGAGAATGTAAAATATCGTAATGCGAGTTATAGGAGTTATCGTGAGTTTTCATGAAACTGCGCTCGATGGCGAGGGATTGTTTTGGAAGCGCGAGCTAGAGCGTGGGTCACCTACTTGACGGATTTGCCTGCTCACCGTACGACACGCAAACTCGAGTGTTTAAACACTGGTCACACGAAGACTACAGTCTCAAAGACTGAGATTTCTTGTCGACCGAGGACTTGGCTACCTGTGGAGAGTATAGTTTCTGGACTTGTCCAACTATCATGCCTACGCTCAGCTCGAAAAGTAGGCAGAATGCAGTGGAAGCGGTCGAGGAAGGAGGCAGTAGCAGAGATCCTCTCGATATTGCGGCCAAAAAGATGTTGAAATGTGTTGTGGTCGGCGATGGAGCTGTGGGCAAAACCTGTTTGCTGATGAGTTACGCAAATGATGCTTTTCCCGAGGAATATGTACCGACTGTATTCGATCACTACGCAGGTAAGATGTTTTGTATAAAGCGCAAACTTATATAAATAAAGGTGGATTTCAACTGGGAATATTCAGTTGAAATCCCTGTTTATGAAGTGCAGTTTACAGTATCTCTACCTAATCCACCCCCCACTACAGTCGGGTAGGGGACTGTCCCAAGAATAGCCACCTGAAAGAGGAGATATCAACTGCCAGAGCGGGGACTGAGGCCTGACAGACTGAAGAGTAGAAACAGGGTACGAATATAGTTTGGGGGCTCATAGCCCCTTAATTTAGGTTAATAATAATAGTCCTATATTGTAATTAATACATTTTAAGAGGGTGTGTTACCTGCATTTAAATATAGGCTATTTATATACTCGTACATACCTACATATACACAGACACATAGGCTTATACATTTCAACAATGTTTTCAATTTAAATCGCTTTGCAAACAGAAGTTGGGATGGACTAAACATGTAGGCTAACCATAGCTACAGTACGTTGCAGAAAGTTTTGCTTCAGAATCAGTGTCAGACATGAATCTTTCATTATTCAACAGTAATTGCAACAAAAAATATAGTAATTTAATAAGTATTTCAAACTTTAAGGTTATTGACGATTACCTTACTGTGCTAGCGACGTCAAAAGATGATGTATGTTGCACTAGAGGTAAATAATGTAAATAGCAAGCTTCGCCGCAGGTGCCGCAACCTGTTGATCGCAGGAACAGGCAGAATCTAAACACTTTGTACTTAATGCATTTTATCTTTGTAGATCCACAGTGGTTTAGGGTCACAAATGTGTTGCTGTCCATTGTTTATTTCTTGTTCTCTCTGACTTAAACGTATTTGCAGGAAAGCATAAAGGCTTTGGTTTCTCTGGAGAAAATCCCCCATGACACATGTGTGCTCCCAGAATCCCATGAGGATCAAGTCCTAATTACACAGCTTCACCATCCTCTGAGAACAGCGGGATAATTCCATCGCAAATATAAAGAAAGAACCTTCTTGAAAGAACTTGTAGGAAGAATTACAAATATGTCCTGTGCCTTCCGTACAATATAGTAGGTGAAAAACATTACATGAGAAAAGTTCATAGTATCGAATCATAGTATTGGGAAAAGAACAGTTGACAAAAATTATGACTTTCAACATCTGCCGAGATTCTGAAGTGCACATCAATGGGCACTTTACTATCCCATGAGGCCACAGGAGAGGATTTTTGAATGGTGGTGAAGGGACACAACAGACACTGGTAGGTCACTTGACAGTAACACGTAGTAGGCTACATCTAAATTTAATTCATACTACCCATTTTCATACTACATAAAAACATTTCATCAACACTTGAAAAGTTAAAGGGTTAGTTCACCCAAAAATCTAAATTATGTCATTAATAACTCACCCTCATGTCGTTTCAAACCTGTGAGACCTCCGTTCATCTTCAGAACAGTTTAAGATATTTTAGATTTAGTCTGAGACCTCTCAGTCCCTTCATTGAAACTGTGTGCACGGTCTACTGTTCATGTCCAGAAAGACAAGATTTTCTTTTAATAAAAGTAGTCCATGTGACATCAGAGGGTCAGTTAGAATTTTTTGAAGCATCGAAAATACATTTTGGTCCAGTTCTCTCTTCACAGCAGTTCAGTCAGTGTACTGTTTGAGTAAAATAATTACTTCAGGAAATTGGTTTATTTTAACTTGGAGGGAGTCTCAGCCACATTAAAAAAGTTAACAGCTTAAGTCATTTGTGGATTAATGCTTATTGGAGACGCAAACTGTTTAAAACGATTCAGTTTGATTTGGTGAACTGGTTCAAAAAGATCCGGTTGCATCGAATGATTAGTTCGCGAACCGGATATCACTAAACTGCTTTGTTTTGAACTCTCTCACAACAGACACGGAAGAGAAGACAATGCTGAATAAAGTAGTAGTTTTTGCTATTTTTGGATCAAAATGTATTTTCTCTGCTTCAAAAAATTCTAACTGACCCTCTGATGTCTCTTGGACTCCTTTGAAGATGTTTTTCTTACCTTTCTTACTTCAATGGAGGGACTGAGAGCTCTCGGACTACATCTAAAATATCTTAAACTGTGTTCTGAAGATGAACGGAGTTCTCACGGGTTTGGAACATGAGGGTGAGTCATTAATGACATAATTTAGATTATTGGGTGAACTAACCCTTTAATTTCAAACCAAATACATTACCTACTAGACAGTATGCAATTTCAGATGCAGCTAATATCTCTAATTATCAGTTTTCCCAAGTCATGACAAATTCAAAATAACACTATTGTAATTTGTGCTACAAAAGTAGATGTCAGCAGTCTTCCTAATGCAATGCATAGGTCTTTACAATTGACATTATTAGAAGTGGAAAAGTAATCATTTTTAAAGAGCAAAGAGAAATGGGAGAAGAGAGTTCACATTGTTTCATATTTACACTGTTTGTACTTCTATACTAAATCTCTTATTCAGCGTCTTTAGATGATTAATGATGGCACAAAGACTGAGTGATTCACATATTTCAGAGGCTGTATAGAAAGAGCTTGTGAATTAGCAAAGAATATCAAACGTTATTTTGACAAAAAACTCAATTTAGCCCCAATCTTTATGGCTGTCATTTGTGATAGCTTTTTTTACTTGGCTAAGAACCGTAAAGTAGGTAGTTATAAGGGTTCTCTTCCACATTTTCTAATGTGCCATATGATCAGATAAGGCATTTTTACCAATTTTAACAGATAAGGAACCCTTTTTCATTTTTTATGAGATTTTAATAGTATCCTGTGTTGTAATTTCCTCCATCTGGCCAGTACAAGCTCAGAAGAGCACAGACTGAACTCATTCAAGGAGTGAGTAAAACTTTTAAACTCTTGGGAGTTGAATGAGATGGAAAGATCTTCAGGGAGTGTGATTCTCTGTCTACTCTTGCAGCTGAATTAAGCTGACGAGTGAGGTCATCCAGAGGACACTACATGGATGTCCCAGAACAAAAAATTCAATGCAGGCACTTTTTGCTAATAAAAAAAAAAAATAGCAATAAAAGCCCTGACTGAGCAGATTTTACCTTATGTTTTTTTTAAACCCTGCTGGAGGGACGCTTGGCACTCTTTTTTCATTGTCTTTTTTCCCTATCACATATTTTAGTAATCATCATAAATTATATATATATCATTTGAAAGCTTACAAACTTGAAAATTCATACTGTGAAAACCATTTTGAAATTGGGCATTGCATTACTATGGAAATAGGACTTTAAACTTTTTTTTGGTCTCTGCCCGTTAGTGGGCGGTGTCAAGTGTTATATTAGAAAAAGTATTACGGTATTTTACAATCACAACTTTCCATAATCTTTACAAAATACATATCGTTGGAAAGGTCTGAGTTTCAAAATTCTATATTTGGTGCTTATTCTTTAGGTTTAAGGACTATTAAGAAAAAAAGATTGTACATTTGTGACAGAAAAATGCACCAAAACAATTCAAAGGATTTTGGATGTCACCTGGTAGCTATTTTTGGTATAACAAAATTTCATAGGAACCTAAATTTTTTTATATCAACTTCAAATTTGGAACAGAACTTTAGATATAGGGCTCTAATTTATAGCAATTTAAATTATATATATATATATTGAAAATATTTATTTTAGATAAAATAAATTTACAACACACTTTCTTTACACTAAATGTAAACTTCTATAACTTAATATACTATCATTTTCTGAAATGATTTCATTTCTACAATAAACTGCTGATTGTCTTCTTTATTTTTAATGTTTAAATACTTTTTCATGACAAGGCACAAGAAAGCTTTCTTTAAAGCTTGCCACAAGACTTTTGAGAATCCAAACCAGTTCAACCACTGGAAGACTGAGAGTATTTGGGAATCCTGATCCATTTTTTACAATAAATTTTGGTGACATCAGTGGTGAATACATTTCACTGTTCACCTTTAAGGAAATTGTAGGCCACTGAAAGCTTTACTGTGTTGCTATGCTAGAATTGGTCTTAAATTAAAAACTATGAACTTACTCCTTCATGCCTCAAGCAGTAATAGAACAGTTTACAATATAGGAAGCACTGGGCATATAACAATCAAATTATTAGTGAAAATATAATTAATAAATAAACAGCTTATTTATATGTATAGTTAAATGGTGAACTGAGCAATGTTAGCAGCTTCTATTTTGAGATATAGCTTTATTTTGTAATAGAATATATTAGTATTCTGAATATGTTTTTATTTTAATATTCACTACCGTTCAAAGGATTTTATTTATTTCTTGAAAGAAGGCTGTTCCAAGAGCCGTATTCGGACGGGACTATTTTACAGGGGGTTGTTAGAGAAATCTAGAATTTTTTTCTATAAATATACTAGAGCTAGAGCTCAACCCAACTGTAAGTGGGACTATGGTTTCCATCTATAAATCTCATGGGTGCAGAATTCCCTTATCCAAAACAAACCAATGACATTCCCGACTCATGACACAGTGCCTGTTAAAGCGTTTGAGATGAGTCATTGTCTAGTGCGGCTCCCACTAGACTCCTAACACAATCAACTAATCCACCAGTAATATTGGATTGTGGATATTGCCACGTGGTCAATATTAAAATACCTTCAGTTGGAAATCTATAGTTATTTTTCATCAGGGACAGGCTTGGGAAGTAGCACTTTTAAATATGAAACTATGAAGAATCATCTGTGCATTACTAATGTTAACTCTTTGTGCTGCAACACTCCATTCACCACAGCTGGTGTTGTATTGGCCCAGATCGCTAATTTACCACCTACTTATTTATTTTTTTCATTATCGTTCCACTACATTTTCCATTTGATTTGATCTCTTCTTGGAATGGCAGATCTGTAAACCATGGGGGTTTCACCTTTACCTTTCCATGAGCAAGAATATTATGAACTAAACAAAATAAAACAACAGCAGTTAGATTGTGTTTATTAACACTGACATAAATAAAAGTTATATAGTTAAATGAAAACTGGAAACCAGAAATACCCAGATAATTTCGGTTGAGTCTTGAAGATATTTTATTCTTTGCTGCCTATGTTATCATAGCCTGGTAATACCAAACTCAGCTACTTCACTTTGCTTTGTAGACAGAGTCTGGAATTAATTGACGAGTGTATACTTTCTCGTGAGGGGGCGCTTGTCTGAAGTTTAAAATCATTGGTGTACCCGTAACCCAATCGCATGACATTTGGTTATGACGTGTGTTATTCGCCGGCTCAGCCGCCTCAAACTTCTGCAGTAAACACAGGTATGCTGCTAAAACAAAACCATCAGGCAAGTTTTGCTGCCTCCTTAACCTGATCCCCTGTGAGAGCAACCAAGGGGGACACAATCACAATTATCGCCTTGTTATCCCATTAACTTGCGAATGTGGTTTGATGGTTAATGGTATCAATATGCCATATTTGGTTAGTGGTTGGTTGCTGGAAGGAATAAATGTTGTCTAATGGAGTGGTTGAAAGAAGTAAACATTCTTTTGAACTTATCATTTCTACTTGGAAATAAGCATTAAATCTTTGAATGGTTATGTCTATAGCTCACTAGAATTTGTTCTAGACCATCTAGGCCCAAAACGTAACGGTGATGACATGAAAGTAAAATATGACAGAATTTAAATTTTTGGGTCCCTTTAAATAATATTATAAATATTTTTGAGGAAGAGTTCATAAGTAAATAAATGAAAATTCATAGTGGAGCGAGTGGTCATGCTTATTTAAAGCAAAAGCTCAATCTTGTAGCGCATGCCATGTAAGGGCTTTGCAGATTCTTTTGCCTTCAGAATACAATATTAATCACATTAATGGATTTTTTAGTTATGCTATGCAAAATGTTTATGTAGATTACGTACACTCTCTGATAAGCACAGTGATGCAGCAACATGAATTGAAAAGAGGATAAAACCCAGTGGTTTATTTTGCAGTTTGACGCACTGATGTCTTCAAAGAAACACTAGTGGTACAAGCTTTTTCTTAAAAAAAAAATCACACTTCAAGAATGCCAACCACTTGAAAAACATATAAACCTATTATAAATCACAACACTGCAAGAGCCCGTTTACTGACATAAAACAGTTTGCAGTTGCACTCTGAATGGTACACAATGCACTGATTACCAGATACCAGTACCAGATCAAAGATGCCAATACATTTATTGCTAAAAGACAATTTTCTGGGAATGGGTGGTGGCCAACAGTCCAACATGGAAGAATGGGTGTCAATTGTGGGTGAGCAGTGAAAGCATCTACAGTAAATGGTCATCACTTGAGACCTAATGGAAAGTGCAGTCTCTTTGCTATTACCATGTGAGTATCTATACAATTCGCTGGACTGTTCTTATAGGCTAAAGCTCACCGAATACAGATATAGTGGCTGACTCAATGTCACAGGCCAGTCTGCGAAAGAGAAGAGAGGACTGAAGAAAGTTGAGACTTGGAGGGGTGTTTGGGCTTCTAAAGCGCCAAATCACGTTTGACAAGAGTCAAGCTTGAGTGGGATTGTAACACAACATTGATTTCTCTCCAGGCCACAGAATGGGGCTGGGTTTTGCAGAAAGCTCGGGCCTCATGGGTAAAAGCAGCTGACCGGAGAGAACAGCTGAGTGCCTGATTCACAGCCACCAAACCTTATCCATCCCTACAGACATTCATTTCTCTACTTCTCTCAAACTTTCACCTCACATCACCCCAGCCTTGCTTTGTATTAGTGGTTTTGTATTTATAGGCAAAGTAAGAGTCAGAGAATCAGTAAACGAGGAAAAGATTAGAGTCCTTATTTTGCCCAGCCCCAAGAGGGGACAAGAATCGTGCTGGTAAAAGGACCTGTCAGGAACAGCTGATACACAGTGACAGACTCAAGGCCACTGTTTCTGGTCCATCTTTACAGTCTACAGGACAGGGAAAGAACATCTAAGCACATATAATCAAAACACCGCTTGGCTGGTTTCTTACAGCTGCAATTCCTCACTCCTCTCTTTCAGAAAGACACCACCCTGGCGGCTCCTCAGTGACCCCATGTATCTCCACGAGGCTAAGCTAGGGGCACTAGAGCTATAGTGCTGCTTTGTATTTGTCTCTTTGTCCCCAGTGTCGAGCACGATTGTTAAAATTAACATTTGAGATAAGTAATCACTTAAAGCTGTGTAAGATATGACTGAAAAGGGCCACTTAGACCCAAACAAACATTATGCCTTGTGAAACAGTTAAGCTATAGCATGAGAACTGCTTTAGGGGTTTTAGTGTCTTTTAGCTATTTACATTTGACTGACTAGAACTATTGAAATTATCAATGTTTTTTTATTTTTTTATGTTCCTTGTTTTGAGAACAATCAACAACAACAACAAAATCTTTATGAAGGAAGAAAAAAAAATTCAAAAGAGCACCATCAAATTATAAAAGTGGTCCATATGACTTGTGGTATATTCTTAGTGTTATGAAACTATATGATGGTGAGATTCAAACGAACTGGATCATCGATTTTTCACTTGTATAACTAGTACTATACATGCAATATGGTGGAATACTTGCCAATTGGTTAAGTCATCTTGTCACTTCAGCTGTTATAATCTCTGGTTTCCATGGAAACAGTCAGTGTGCTGAGATGCAGACATGCATGCACATCGGCTGAACCAACCTGAAATATATATATTTTTAAACAATGTTTGAGCATAATAATCTATATTAATGGGATAGTTCAAGTTGGATTTTTAAATGCGAGTTTAGCAAGCAGTTTTTAGAATTTCTCCATTCAAGTAGATAAGAGTTGGTCTTAGATGCCAGTATATCTGCCAGTGGCATTGCAAATATGGCCACAGAGTGAACTGACTTTCCTTGAAAGGGGATTTGCAAAAAACCAGAATGGTTTTGTAAATTGAATCAGATTAATTTAATTTGTTCATGAACTGGAAATAAATATACTTCAATATGACTTCAGACTTCATGGCTTTCCAGAAGCTTCTTGACTCATTAAGGGTGTCAGATCTACAGTTCGCAGGAAGTGCTTTGGTTCTGACAGGAAGGTTATTGGATATTTTGGAAGCATCAATGGGTATTTGGCTCAGTACAATTGATGGGTTATGAAATATTTAGTAAAATATTTTTTGTGGTCCCAGGCATCAGTATTCCAGTTTATCATGGAGTTGAGAAGGTTGAATTTAGTTCAGGGTGTCTCAGTAGGCGCTTTGTGCCTAAAGAATCTGATGAGGGCCACCATTCACGTCACACCCTCTTTCTTCTCTCATGCACACATTCCTTTAATCTGCCTTATCAAACCACTATCAGAGCACTGAGTTTGAGAAGAGTGTGGACACACAGCGGACTAGTATCTGCGGTTTGTTTGAAACCTCAGTGAAATGTTGAGTCCAGCTGTTCTCCTGATCTCAGCAGTGGTCTTCTATTGTGTGTTGTTTGATGACAAAAGATTGACTTGTCAGGGTTTTTTCCTTTTAGTTGTGTCAACACAGCCGTTCTCTCCCCCTCATCATCTGGAACGCAGAATGAAATATGTATGCAAGCACACACACCGCTCTTCCCTGCCTGTTTTCCAAAACTGGTCACCC
This sequence comes from Carassius auratus, assembly GCF_003368295.1. NCBI lineage: Eukaryota > Metazoa > Chordata > Actinopteri > Cypriniformes > Cyprinidae > Carassius > Carassius auratus. The sequence continues at coordinate 134,099 of NW_020524366.1, forward strand.
CTAGCTGTTGACAGCTGTCCTGTTCCAAATCAACCTCCGTTCCCACCCACAATCAAACAGCAGGTCCAGAGTTCTGGAAGTACATCAGAGAGATGTGATACAGCAGGAGCAGAAACACTGCTGGACAAACACACATTTTACAGGCATATTTTGAACTGCTTTGCTCTTTGATATGCATAATGAACTTTTGTTGTTGTTTTCTTTTTTACAGTGAATGTAACAGTATCTGGGAGGCAGCACTTACTGGGATTGTACGATACTGCTGGACAAGTGAGTTAATGCATCTTAAGTATATATAGTCACATTGTAACAGAAGCAGATCTTTTCTTCCATACTGCAATGTATATCCAAGTGAAACGGATTACTGAAAAATTTAAAATGTATCAGGACTTGGTTATATCCTTCATTTGTTAATTGGATAGAGGCAGAATTAAGAGAGAGCTTAAAGTTATTGTAAAAAAGGGGTGGGGTTTAAACAGACAAAGTGATTGGAGAAGTATGGCAATGAGTAATGATGACACAAAAATTATGTCTTTCACTAGGTTAATTTCAACGTTCCTCTACAAAACACAGTCTAATTTCATCAAAATAGAAATGGCACCAGGATTTACATTTAAACTCTTGAAAATTACTAAATGGCATCGTGCATTCATCAGATCACTCTGAATACAAACTCTTTTTGCATCATAGTCACGTTAACAGCATAATTTACAGCCTGTGTTAAATAATGTTGTAAATAAAGCAGCAAGCACTGACTTGAAATAATAATAATAATAATAGTTATAATAATAATAATGACAAGAAACTACGGGTTGGGTTGTTTTCTTCACTCTCAGCCCACCATAATGACTTTGATTTTGGCTTATTGCAGTGATTCTTCAACAGGAAACTCATATACAACCTGGAGAGACAGCCCAGCTATTTACTTTTCTTGTGTGTCTAAAGGCATCACAGAATCAGCCATCCCTGTCAAACCCATCTTATCGGACCCCAGTTGTTAGAGTTTTAATCCTAGAATATATATTGCCAAAGATTACAATGTCATCCCCAATCTTATAATAAAAATTAGGCCTTTTTGACATATGTGTTTTTACTAAACTTCAGTTGTTTTGATGACTGATCAGTACTATCATTTCCATTCATCTGTTAAACAATTTCAGCATCAGCATCTGTTTTATTGGCTTGGAAAGACTGCTCTTATAAGTTATTCTCTTTTTTTCCCATGAGGAATATTCTCTTATAAGGACTTCGGCAGTTGCTGACATTGCACAGGGGGGTGACATTTATTAAACAGGATGTAGTTTCTAACAGTGCATACATTTAAATAAATAATGAGGGAATAAGCCATTCTTTTGTGTGCAAAAGCATGCAATAAAAGGAAAATAGCATTATATGCATATTTTACAATCTTGGATACCATTCCAGGCTGGTGAAAAGTGCTATAGGGAACTGATTTGCATAACAGTATAAATATTTACCAAAATTCAATGAGGGTCACTTATTTGACTTAGTTTCAAGGACCGTTTTTTTGCTTGAAGTAATAAAGCAAGCTAAAGTGTGAGTATTACTGTTCAGCATGATATAATTATGTAATTGTTTCTTAGGATATATAGCTGTAGCAAGCACAGTATGTGCTGTAATAACGAATATTTGCTGTGTTTTAGAATCAGAAAGACTGAATAATGTAGTGCACCACGCATTGCTGCATAAATGAAAGCTAAATAATTCCGTACATCTTGCTTCTCTACTATTGATCAGGAGGAGATCAATGGCTTTCAAGATGAACTGACTTTTACAATATGCTGGTGCAGAGCCTAATGTAAATTATTTGTTCATTTGCATTTCATAATAAGTGACAGAATAAAGTCATGGAAAATAAAGATGCTCTATGTGTTAAATTTTACCAGAACTTTATATTTATTGACTCCTAATTTTGAACTCTTTCACGTTGGTTTTGTCCAGTGAACCCCAACCTGGTGTACCTGTAAATCAGGTTCTCCTTAAACAGAGGATTTTGAAATGTTTTTTAAAAGTCTCTTATGCTCACCAAGGCTGCATCTATTCATACATTTAAAGAATCATGTAAATTGAGCACTGATGGGGTTTTGGGTTATGTTAGACAAAAAAGCTTTAATTGAAGCTTTAACCTTTAAATTAATCATCTGTCCTCTTTCGCTTACAGTTTGTTTTTCAAAAAGATCTTTTGAATCATATTTCAGTAGTAAGAGGAATGAACCGAGTCTAAAGCGGATCTTACTTTACTCGTCATATAGGAGGATTACAACCAGCTGCGACCCCTCTCCTACCCCAACACAGACGTCTTTCTCATCTGCTTCTCTGTTGTGAATCCAGCTTCCTATCACAATGTGCAGGAGGAATGGGTGCCTGAGCTCAAATCCTGCATGCCCCATGTGCCCTATATCCTCATCGGAACACAGGTGCAAGAGTTTCTTTGTTTATTAATGATAGTGATAATAGTATTAGTTATTGTTTATTTTCTATTATCAGGTCAAACATTGAGATTAGTCATCAAATGGAAATAAAATATTTTATGGAGAAAAAAAATACATGAAATTAAAAATGTTTAACTATGTATTTATTTTCCTTCAGATTGACTTGCGAGATGACCCAAAGACACTAGCACGTCTGCTCCAGATGAAGGAGAAGCCACTGACCTATGAGCAAGGCCTCAAACTAGCCAGAGAGGTGATGGATGTTCATACGTTTGGTGGTTTGGCTTGGGGGCCATTTACACAACATTTTCATCGGGAGAAAAAAATGCATTTTGCCTGTTTGTTTTGGGAACTGAAAACGCATATTCTTCATATTCAAAGTGCTAGTTTTTTTAAAACGCCACCATTATTGTTTCCGTTTAAACACCCAAAATGGGAATCTCTGAAAATGGAGACATCATGCACGTGCATTGTACATGTTAGGTATGTAGACATGTGCAGTACGTGTAGATTTTAAAGGCAAGTGCGAACAAACATAAACAACGAGTAGATAGTACAGTTACTGCCGCTTCTTCAGCAAAGTGTGGTTTTACTTCACCAATATTACAACCAACAGTGGAGACACATCATCTACAACAAACAAACGTCACTTCCCTTCTAGTACTGTTTACTATCAAGGTGACAGCACAAACTACTGGCCCGTAATACAGCGTTTTTGGCCGTTTTCACGGATATGTGTCAATGCACATGTTGTTGTGTGTACATTAAACTTTTTAAAAACGCAAGGGAAAAACTTTGTTTCTGAATACATCGTTGTCATGTAAATGTAGCCTGAGTTGTCAGTTGTTTCCAGAGAAAGCATGATTCATAAATTCGGTTTCATCCTCATGTTGTTCACAAAAAAATTTAAATAAAAAAAGAGTGTTTGAGCTGCTGAGAGTGAATGGTGGCCATGATTTTCAAGACTGATTTTCATGGGGGAAAAAAAATAGTTTTTAATGGTTTTTAAAAACCATTTAACCCAAAGCTGAGTGTTTTGTTTCAAAATTGTTATTGTTGTCCACAGATTGGAGCCCAGTGCTATCTGGAGTGTTCAGCACTGACTCAGAAGGGACTAAAGACAGTATTTGATGAGGCCATCCTGACAATCTTCAGCCCAAAGAAACAAAAACGGTGCTGCGCAGCCTGCAGGAGCTGTTGTGCTATCGTGTGAGGAAAATACATCTCCAACTGTGAACGCCCACTCTCCCCCAAAGCTTTAGAGGAGTAACAGACCCTAAACTGCCTCCAGTCTGCTGTACATCCTTCCTTTCTCCATCCGCCTGTTGTCCCTCAGGACAATGAGCGGTCTTGCCCTCGGTTTGTGTGTCTCGTGGAGAGCTACGCTGTCCAAAACAAGTGCCTTAATTTCTCCCCATGTTGCCTTACAGGATTCGCTTCTCAAGCCAAAGAAGTCTCAGGTGGGACTGCGGTTACTTGAACCAATGTGGCGTCGCCAATCTCCAATCAAACATTTCAGGTTCATCTCTGGGCCACTGGATTTTTGGTTTTAAACTGACTATATTATATGGTATCGCAAGGCTTATGAAAAAATGAAAATCCATTCCTCCATACAAGCTGGCTTTCTCTCCGTCACCTCAGATCAATACTGCGCTCTTTCTGGAGTCAATGCTTCAGCAGTTCTAGCTAGTTAATAAGGGAAATTCCCTGGAGGATTGCCAACTCATCAATAGAGGTAGAACATACGAAAAGAGAGAGCGAGACGAGATTAAGAAGTGCGTCTTTACCACAAATCCTTAGGTCATACAAAACTTCAAATAACACTGATAAACTGCTACAGAACCACACATCCAAAGATACATTAAATAATTTGTTATTCATTAAAAAGATTGATGGTCAAGCACACTATAGACTACTTGTATAGGTTCATAGTCATATTTTTTGCGTTTTCAAAACTGGGATGCCCTGAAGTGTACCTAGTCACGTTTTTGTAAGCCATCAGACCTTTATCTCTGTACAGTGTAGGTGTAGAAACAATGATGCCTTAAATAATGGTGATGTAATTCTTATAATTATCATACGCATTTACATTTTGATATCTGAAGGGCACTGTATTTTATCTTCTCTAATGACTCCGTCTACACATAATTAAAAAAATGCTCTTATTTTCCTCTATTAAAAATGAGCCAATGGAGGAATGTATGTGCCACTTATAAGTAAAATGAAAAAAATAAATCACGAATGTATTCCGAAATTAAAAACGATTGATAGATAAATCTTTATAGATAATTAGATACATTTTTTAAATTGCGACATATTTTTAACGGCTTATTTCATTCATGTTAAAATGGAGTTAAAAGTTACAAATAATATATTAATAAATAATTTTAAATTCAACATTTAAATGGTATTTTCATGAAGCACAGTTTTTTCTTAATCCAACTGCCAGTTGCAATTTCAAAATGCGATTTAAAACAAAGTTAGGGAGCACTGCAGCAATGATGACGTACTTTTAACATTACTCTGTAGTTTCAGCCTCAGACATCACGTCCATGGAACGTTGGCTGAATGTCTGATGAATAAGGCACACAAAATGGGAAACACTTTTTTTCCAAGTCGTCATGTGATCGATTGAATTCTACAAAATTTCCGGGAGACGTGTGTTGTGTCCTTAAATGGTACACCTGGAAACAAAACCATTGGGATGCCAAACCCCCTCAAGGAAATTTACCGCTGTGACATTTTCCCTGAAAGTTTGAGTTCCAGTAGTTTCCAAAAGTGTGGTTTTACACACACTGAGATAGTAAAAGCTGACGACTGAGTACGGTAGATCTGTTTTCCTTTTTGGCGTGATGGTGTTTCTGTTTAATGTCCACGAAAATCCCTGTAGTCTCATTTAGCCTCTTGTTAGCAGCTGCCTTTTTCAAGACAAGTTACAGCTGTAAAAATGTCACAAGGGGTATTACTGGTGTAGTTTATGTTGTAGAATAAAACAGGAAAATATCTTGAGCTTATGTTCATAAGAGACCTTATTGTGGGCATTTAAACAAAAACCCATTCAACAAAACCCATCAACATTTTTGCCTACAAAAATACATAATCCCTGCAGCACCGTATTGTTGTATGATTGTAGTTTAATTTAACATTTTAAACGTGTTAAATGTCAAAGGTCTAGTTTTTTAAAGTGAAAAGTGATTTCCCTTTATATTGTCTTTTTTAGCATTATTGTTTGTTTTTGTTGCATTCATAGTTCTCCATATGATCCAGTACTGTGAAAAAAAAATCACTCACCATATAACTCCCTATTTCAGCTGAAGTACTTATGTATTTACTGAGGAGCAGAGTTATACATTGTCTAACTGCTCTGTTTTGCCTCTGGAAGAAGCCACCCCCTCATTTTCCCTTTTAAAGATCAGCTCAAACAAATGGCTTTGTTCTTCAGACTTGTTTTTTTCCTTAGGCATGTAGTGTGGTCATGCTGTATAAACTGCACCGCTGATAATGGCGCAGTTAAATATTTGGCCTTTTCGAAAAGACAATGGTTCCTTACTGTTTTTTTGTAGACGTGTCAAATAATATGTGTAGCCCTTGCATTTTTGTTTTGGAAATGTGTTGAACAGTGTGTAGGTTAACCATCTGCTAAAGCAACCGAAACTCGCAGTTCATACTTACCAAAAGCTTTCCTGTGAGTACTTGTTGTTCTCGGATGATCATGTTATTGGACACCAGAACTGGTACTGATTACTTCTGATTGCTCTTCACATCAGTCGCTCCTTAGTTTGACTTCAAGGACTTCTTTCCATTGCCTGCAAGGTGCTAGAGACTATCCTAGGGCTGAGGAATCAAGCCTGCTCTACAGAGAGGAAGTAACAAACCGTCATTCTCTTGCCTTTAATGTAGCATAGAGTTTGTTTCTTCACTCAGTTTAAGTGCACTTATGACACTGTGCCTTGCATTGTCCTATGCAATTGTTTATATACTGTAATGCTAATGAGAAGACCAGTTTTCAGTCACTGGTTGAAAGAGCTATAACTTGAACTCAGTCTTGAACTCAACTGTAAACTTATTTACTATTTTTAAAGGTTTTTTTTCTTTAAATTTCATGTATTGATTTATATACTTAAGAATCATGACAGCTTTCTTTGCAAAACTAAAAAATGTGTTGTAAATATACAGAGTGATTAAAGCTTGTGATAAAACTTTGGAATTGTCTTCGAAATATTCGTTCATGACAGTGCTCTCACTTTTTTCCAATTTTAGTTCCAATGCTGATGGAGGTCCACTAGACTACCAATGACAGCAAAGAAAAAGGGTAACGCTGCTGGATATCAAGGAACACGTTATCTCAGGGGTCTCCAAACTCGGTGCTGGAGGGCCAGTGTTCCGCAGGGTTTAGCTCCAACTTGCCTCAACACACCTGCCTGGAAGTTTCTAGTACGCATAAAGTTTGTACAGGGGTGTAAAACTTAATTTCTGGAGGACTACTGGAGCCCTGCAGTGTTTAGATTCAAACCTAAATTAACGTCAAGTATTCAAGTGCAAAGACCGCGAGTGTGGGTATTTGGACGAGGCTTTAATATTTGACTACTTTTGTCCAGGTTTTGTTCTTCATTGCTGAAGAAGAAGCGGCGCGCGAGAGACCAATCAGTAATCAGTGTAGCTTTCAGCGCCCTCTTTTGGTGAAAATAATCACTACACGTTTGTTCTGGTAACCAGCAATGTAAGACTTTTTTTGCGGATTTGCAGTGGATTTGATGGCTGTAAAACGCGGACATTTCCGGGACAGGACACCAAAAACCAAGACTTGTGCTCATCCAAGTGTAATTCACTGGCGTTCAAAGATTGAGTTTAGCCACCAGTGCGAGATGAAGGCATTCAAATTAAAGGGTCTCTCACATCAGACAGATCTATTAAGATTTTTTAGGTATACATTGTGTATAGTTTCTTTAGTCAAGCTTGACTTTATCTTTAACACACACACACAAAGAAGTTTTCTGTATTTTCTGTAAACATTTACTCACCCTCAATGTCATCCAAACCTGTATGAATTTCTGATAAATAGTTCAAACAAAAAGCACAAGTGTCCTTCTCATTGCGTTAATCTATTCATTCCTGTTTCACACTCTGAGCTGTTGGAATGAGCCTTCCGCCACCTACTGGATTTAAACTGCACATTAATGCTCTTATTAATTTAACTTAAGCCTTCCTAGTTTCTCAGATAAAAAAAAAAAAAAAAGTATATATTTTTGTATGCTCTAATAATAATAGATATAAAAAAGACACTTAATTAATTAGATCAAACTGGTACATGTGTGTTTTTAAACGCTTACATTTTCTATTTTTTGTCAAATGTAACACTTCGAAGTAAAAAAAAATATTAAACTGAAACTTATTAAACAATTAAGAAAAAGAGAGCAAGCAGTGTATGACAAAAAAACAGGTTTATTTAATATCTCTTTCTTTTTTTAAAAATAATTAGATTTATTCTATTCATCAAACCCTTTCTTTTTATTTTTTTTTTGTTTGTTTGTTTTTTACATATCAAACTTGGGCCATCATAAAACACACGATGAGCTTTGGGAGAATTAAAACAAGAAAAATAAAAAAGACAGACAAGTGATTAAGCCCAGAAAAATAAAATTATGAATATATATATATATATATATATATATATATATATAATAAATACATCTTCCTCACATGTAAAATCCACAACCACGACTGTTGGGACTTCAAATAAAAGAAGAAAAGAAAAAGGGGCTGAAGTCCCACAAGAACATCTAATGAACTATAACTCGAAGTGCTTTTTAGTTCTAGCCTGCCCCTGGTGGCTGGTATCTCAGAAGACAGATTAGGACCTACCGGATCAGTGTTTACCTACACAGGCCCTAAACATCCCAACATAAGCAGGATTTCATTTCAAACACTCATGAGAAGAAAGAAAAACCTTGTCTTGCTCAGCTCAGTCATGTAGATGACATCCACCCACCCTGAAATTAAAACGATTGGAGCAGAGCAGTGGAAACCTGGATGGCCCATGAGAAGCAGTCTAGAATGTTCTTGACGAAAAAATGTCACTTAACGATTTTAAAAACACTGGATGAGCTCTGAACACCGTGTGCCACTGAAATTCCACGAGTCCTTGCTAATGTCGGAGAAACAGAGCTTGATGTACCCTTGGTAACTACTGAATTTCCCATTGAAATTCCCAAGAGTCTCCACAGCAGACAGCATGAAACTATGACCAGATCTGAACCTGGTTCACAAGTTAAAAAAATAAAGGTCCTCAGAGAGGTTTTGTCCACTTTAATTGAGTGAAGTAATACCACCATATGCTGACTGCGGCCAATCTCGCACATTGAGTTAGGGACATGTCCCTACTTTACAGTAAAGTACCAGGCCAATCATTCCTGTAAAAGAAAAAAATGCACACCACAGAGAGGGATGTTTAATGTTTTTTTTTCTCCCACTGTTTTCCTGTGTACTTCACGCTCATGGGGTTTCTGGTCTTGCCTCGTCCCCTGAGTCAGGGGGAGTCAAATATCTGTCTAGATGGAAAAGTCTCTCTTCAAAAGGGATGGGGAAAAAGAAAAAGAAAAAAAAAAGATTTGCGATGATGACGGGATCCTCGCATAAGACATCTTTAATCGCAGGGTGAGCACAGTTCCCTTAGTCTCAGGGTACTTCCACAATATATTGACACGGAGACGCTGAACAATTTCTGAACTGAAAGTTTTTTTTTTTTTTTTTTTTTAAATCTATCCTTTGACCACAGTTGATTATCATTTTAAGATTTTTTACACCGAGGAGTGCATATTAAGTCTCTTCAAAATTTCAGTTTTTGTTTTCATCTTTCTTTCAGCGTAGTAGTATGATACAGGAAAGAGGGAGAGGATTAATTTACAGTGCTGTTGAAAGGGAGGAAATGAACGAGGGGTGTGCGGTAAAGTACGCAGCATGAGAAGCAAATAGAGGGACGCGGTCCCTGTGGCAGAGTAGAAATAGGAATTGGTTGTGGCCACACAGAAGGGCAGAGATTGAGGTCTGTGTTAGGTGGCAATGACACCATCGCTGTTCTGGACGCCCCGTCTGAGCTCCAGAATCCTCCAGCTTCCTCCAAGGTCCTCTCGCTCCTTGTCCTTCTTCCTTTCCCTGAAGGAATCAAACAGACTTATAAGAGCTGCTTTGTAAACTGCAGAAGTTTACAACGATACGTTACATTGTTTGTTACCTTTGCCTGTCTGATTTGTAGTTGGCGGCAAGTTCGTCAAATAAGGCGCTGTTCATCTCCATGAATGCTTTGAGGACATTGTAAATCAAAGCTGATATCGCCCTGATGGTGGAGAAGAGCAGACATGATCAAAGCAATTCATCAAACCAAGTTCAGGAATGAGTGCAATACAATAACAATATGTTATTATTGTTCAGACATTTTGATCAAAATGTTAATAACAATATACACTAATGTCTGGGTTAATATCAATATACACAAATGGTTTATTTAAAGTAAATTTATGAATAATGTCACAAAATATTTTCTTTCCATTTCTAATAAATGGTGTTCTTTTCAACTTTCTATTCAAAGCATTCTGAAAAAACAACAACAACATAAATCTAGCATGTTTTCTACAAAACTATTAACCCTCTGGAGTCTAAGGGTATTTTTGGGGCCTGGAGAAGTTTTGTCATGCCCTGATATTTGTGCTTTTTTCAGTTTCTTATAAATATCTAAATTGGTAAAGTCTAATATCACTGTAATCAGCACAAACTGGGCTATAATAATATGTGAAATGCATGCATGTACATGATTGTATTTTTGAGAAAAAAAAGTTATGCATGGTTAGTGAAAAACTAAAAATGTTAAATCACTTGAATAAGGCCATAAAACACATACAGAACATTGGTTCCCGGGATTGTTGAGAACTGGAGCTTGTAGCCTAGAATTTTTCTTTCTAAATTATGTGAAAATCATCTTGTTTACTCACTCACAGAAAACAATATATTGATTTAAATTTTCTAAGACACTTTTTGTTGGTAAAAGTCATATGCGAGTAGGCGTCAACTATCATTAATATCATTGTGATTTACACCTGAGAAGACATAGGGCAGCATAATAAGCTGCATAATGAGCCTCTCATTCAACTGTGCCACTGTGAGGGAGGACTTACAAGAAAGAATGTGAGAACAAAATAAAAGTATATAATTTTATGTTTGTAGTTTATTAAGAATATATTTAATTATCCCACAACATAATTTAATATCCACTTGGGGGAGCAGTTAAACAGTTTATTAGGGACAATCAAAGCTGACTTTCAAACAATCTTTTAGGCATCCTTACTCCAATCACACAATCCTTCAGAAATCCTTTTAACAATATTATTTTCTACCAAAAAAAAAAAAAAAAAAAATTTATCATCATCATCATTATTATTAATGTTGAAAAGAGCTGAGAATATTTTTCCGTTTTTTTTTAGGGGGAATAAATTGAAAGAACTGCATTGTTTTTACATTTGTTAGAGTTATCTCTATTTGTCACATTTATATTATTTACATCAAGCTTTTGAATGGTATAGTATTGTATACTGTTATTGAAACTTCAGAATGTTTCACTTGATTATACATTTAGTCAGGAATTATAGTTTGGAAAAAGTATTTGGAAAAAGTCTAACTAGTAAAATGTTTACACGTTATGTGAAAACTAGTACAAATAAATAAAAAGAGACTTACTCATGTTTATGATCTCTGCTGAATAAAGTGCTTCATTCTTTTTTCTGAGGAAATCCATTTCTCAAATCCTCACCACATCACAT